>NW_015114600.1:87768-88156 GCF_001443285.1 Poecilia latipinna
CGTAAGCCAACTTCAGCGGCCGCTTCGTCCAAACTATAAAAACCCCCGACGGTGAAGCTCTGAGTCCATGAGAGCCGCCAGCTGAAACACGTTCTGTCTGAGCGGCCACACGGAAAGTAAAGTCAGGAGTAATAACACTATTTTCTAATGAAGTTAATGAGCTTCAGCTTATTGATAACCCGTTAGTAGGTCACCATCTTTCTTGAAGCAAAGTACGGTTTTCTTCAAGGCTACAACTTCCCAACTCATTGGGGAAGTTGTAGCCTGATGACGTGCCTCTTTTCCCCCTTTTTCCGAGTTTTGAGGGGAAAATAGAATGTGATAAATAAGAAAATAAGGAAATACTAAATTAATAAGGGAAATTGGAAAATGGGAAAATTAATTTTTT
>NW_015114600.1:88556-121366 GCF_001443285.1 Poecilia latipinna
TTATTTTTTTTTCTATTTTCTTGTCTTTTTTGTTTCCCTTTTTGTAAAAATAAAAATAGATTACTTTATTTGCTGGATTTTCATTTATTTTTTGTTACTAAAAGTTTGTACACCCCTGACCTAGAAAATGCTGACCCAGTTACTGCCTAAAGATAATGATCCTTCTGTCTTCAGCCTCAGATGGAGAAACGGGAGACGGTCCTTTAATGAGCAGACATGTTTGACTCGTCAAACCGGGTCATTTAGCTCGTTTGCTGTAGTTTTCTAGGAACTGAATGAATGCAATTTAAAGTTTTAAACATGTTCCCCTCCTTTAGGTACGGCACAACATCAGACCGTACTTCTTGGTCTCCGACTCGCACAAACGCGTCTATGATGTCATCACGTGGGCTAGCACGCAGGTTGCCATTTGTTACACGGTGGTGCCGTTCGTCTTGCTCGCTGTTGGACCCTCGCTAAAGTTCTACAGGTACGTGTTGTTTATATTTTAACCGCTAACTTCTGCTGGGAATGAGAGGAATTAATCGTCTGGATCTCTGCTGGGAGGCTGCAATGGTTAACAAGACAGATTAATGGGAGGAAATAAAATGGGCCGAGTCGGTGCTGGGACATAAAGACCCGGTTGTTAGCGATTAGCTGCCAGACAGGTGACGTAAAGAAAGCAGGCTAACCCTTGAGCCATTTCCTCAGGGTTAACCTTTGCCCTCCTTCTTGGCGCATAATTCATAAAATGGTTTAAATATTTCACAGAGAAATGAGAAGACATCATCAGTTCCCACTGATTCCTTGCTTGTAGACTGAGCTTATGAAATTATTATTATTATAACCTTTTCAGGAAGAATAAAATGTATTCAATAGATGAAACATGTAGGTTTTTGAGTGTGCTTTAACGAAATGCGAACAAAATACTTGATATGGTGCGGCAGTGAACACTCTTCTGCAAAACCGCTAATAATTTCATTTAGCTCACTTAGCTTCCCCTAAATATTTTTGTTCAGATAAATTTTGAAATTCTAATTTATTTGCCCATTTGTAAATTTTCAGTTGGATAAAGTTTGACATCTGAAGTTTTGTTTATTGACAGCAGTTCCACTTCCTCTCCTGACGTCCTCTCTTTTTTTCCCTCCAATAACTTTATTTAAACCAAGAAACATACAGGAACAAAATAAAAAAAGAGGCAGTAGAGAGGAATAAATAAACATAAATACAATATCTAAGGCCAATACAGAACGTAGAAAGTTACTTTGTCAAGATTAAAATGGTTTTGAGGATTGTAGTCTTTCAATGTCAAATATAATTTGATTTGAAGTTAGCACTTTAGCATAGCTTTAATACTGTTGGCGTAGTGCTTTAGCGTTAGCTTCTGCTAAATACTGTTGTAGCAGGTTGTAGCTGTTTAGCGTTAGCGGAACTAATGTTTATAATTTGCGTGTTAGTGTTAATATAACTAACTTCTTAGTTAGCTGTTTCCACCACTGCTACGGTGTTATTTCAGTCGTTTATTTCCATTTAACTAAATTAGCTTGATTTTTGTTACATACCGCATCAATCACAGACTATAATTTGGCATCAAGTAAGACAGAGGCAGCAGAGTAAGAAATACTGCCACCTGCAGGTGGGAGTTAGCATCACTTGAACCCAATGTTTGGTTTCAACCATTTTTGCACCATTTTGGAATCAAAAACTGTCAACAAACTGTGATAATCTAGAGATTTTGCTAAAATGCCATTCATGATGCAGTTTTTTTGTCTTTGCAGCTCGTGGTACTTTTGCTTGCACCTCCTGTGTCTCCTCGTGGTTCTGGTTCTGCCCGTCAAATCGAGACGCTTGCAGGCCAGAGCGAAGGAAGACGCTGCACAGGACGAGCAGCGCGACCACAGCAGCACAGACAACAACTGCAACCAGAAAGACAAATCCACATGAGACCGCCGCCACGTCACAAGCTACAACTGGACCGGGTCGGGTCCCATTACCTAACCAAGAACCCAAAAAACACTCTAAGGAAAAAACAGAAAACTTCTAGTAGCAACATGGAGGACAGCCGTCACTCTGCTGACGTGGACAAACAGGAAGTAATCTGGTGACTTTCGCGCTGCCTTAAACCCTCTATGTACTCTACAGGTGAGGTCGGTAGGATGGGTGGAGTTCCTCAGGGCAGTATGTGGAGGGTTTTTGTCATTGGAACAGGAAGTTTGTCCATTTGAAAGAAACAAACTTTATTATCAGCTGCCAACTTTGAACAAGCCTTATGATCTTTGAATAGTTTCATTTCTTCATTTTTTAAAAATCTTTGAGCAGAGTTCACGTTGTGCGTTTCGTATTTAGCTGTTTGTGACGACACTATTTGAAATACATTCTTAATGTTTTTTTCTTTTTGGGAAGATTTGGCTCTAAAACGACAGAGAGAGGAGAGTTTTCTGTTCTGGATTTCTGTTTGGTTCTGTGTTTTTTCAGTCCATGAGTTTATTTGACAAACGGTTAAAGGGAGTTTTGATTTGCTCACAACAGGCTTCCGTTTTTTTCCAAACATACATTTTCTCACAGATTTTGAAATGTTACAACCACAAACTAAAATGGGTTTAATTGGATTTTTTTATATGATAAATGAACACAAAGTAGTGAATAATTATGAAGTGGAAAAAAAACTGGTACGCGTTTTTCTTAATCAGTTTTTTATTTATTATGCATTGGGCCATTGCAGATCAGAAACTTCTAGATTAATTTCCCATATTTACTAAAAAAAACTCTTTTTGCTGTGAAGTTGTACATTTCCAGGGGGAAAATGATAATTTTTCATGATTAAAAGCATAAAGTTACAAATTTAAAAGTGACAGCAGGCAGTTTTTAACAGGTTCCAAACCCGACAAGCTCAGAGTTTGATCTGCATCAGAACATCTTCTGGGTCCAGGATGTTGCAGCTTCTTCCTCTCTGGTTTCCTGCATCCTGATCGAGGCGTTCACGGGGATTCTGGACCTGGAAAATGTCGAGCTGACACGGGCAAAGAGCCCAGATGTACCACTTACCTCTCTGGGTCGGGCTGGGAACCCATTAAAAACGGCCTGCTGCTCGAGTTCAGTTCTAAAATCAGTCGTTTTATGACTTTAATCATAGAAAATCATCAATTTTTTCTCACAAAGTTGCAACTTTCTAACATAAAAAAACAATTTTTTTTATTTTAAGTTAAATTAATCACATGACCTCCTCCCATTTTTGGTTTTATTCCTAATCCTCCGTTGTATTATTCTGCCTGCCTGAGTCAGTAATTCACCTTTTGTTGAGTCTCTACCAGCCTATTATAAACTCAAACTGTTGTCCAAGTCATGCCCCAGATTCTCAATTCCAGTTAATTTCAGACTTTGACTAGGCCATTCCAACACATGTTCTTCATTGGATGTTCTCCTTGTCTGGTTTAACACTTTAAGAAATGACGCAGTTTATTCCACTTCATGGTTATTCACTACTTTATGTTGCCTCATCAAAGGACATCCCATTAAAATATCCCAGAGTTTCTAAATGTAACATGGTGAAATGTAAAAAAAAAAAGTTAAACTTTAACTGTGTTATTTCCATCAATTTTTTGATTGTTTAGCTTTTTATCTTAAAAATCTAACCGCAATCTAATTGGATTAATGTGTTGGTGTGCTAAATGCATAAATCTCTGAGGAAATGTGATATTTTTTATTAAAACATGATGTGACCTCTGGAGTCCAGAGCCAGCCGGTGCCGTGAACGGTTTTATTTTTATATTGTGAGCGTCTAATGTTCGGGTCAGGGTGCATTTTACTGTAGGGTGAATGAGACACTGTTTCCTTTTGCTGTTTTTGCTGCATCTTCATCTGAAGCCTTCCAGATTTCTGATATGATGTTGGTTCTGTTTCAGGAGGTATTTCTGTTAAAATAATATAAAAGAGATTGAAACTGATGGTTCCTGTTATTCTTCTTTAAAGTTACGGATTATTTAAAAGCTACAAAGCAGCAGAAGTGAAGTCTTTCAGTGTGGATCTGTTTGTGGGTTTTTTTCTCTAACATTTCCATGTTCCTGCCATAACTCTGTGTGTTTACCATTTCCTGTGGTCTGTCGATGTTGATCGTGTTTTCAAAGGAACCTATGTTCTGTAGCCCACCGGCGAGAGGAGAGACGCCGTCGCTACAAACGCAGCGGCTGCAGCGCTGCAGCACTGCATGGCCACACATACCAGCAGATCAATGCAAACGGCTCCATACGTCCAAAGTGCCAAATCAGAAACAGCGCATCTTGTTTTAGAGAATGTGTGTAGGGGTGTATGTGTGTGTGTGTGTTTGCGCGCCAGACTAACATAATGGGTATTTTTGTGTCAGAAGGAAATTTATCAAACTATTTGTATAACAGTGGAGTACATTCTGATGTGGCGAAATAAAGAGAAATTATTTTTAAACACTAAACCTGTTTGATGTGGAAATGTTTTTTTTTTTTTTCTAGTGAGGAAAAATATCAGTTTTTAATTAGACATGCATCCATCTTTTGTTCAAAATGTGCATTAAAAACAGACTATTTACAATATATGAAAATAAAATCATGTAAATATTAACAGGAATGTTTTCTGTAAAATGTAAAACTGCAAATAACTGCGTTGTGTTTGTAGAACTCTGAGAAAATTGGCTGAACTTCCCTTTTGAAAGTTTGTTTGAGAAGTTTTCTCACACAAACTGCGAGATCCAAGACAGCCGCCCCTACCCTGTGGTTATCATGCTACATGTAGTGCCTGCAACTCTAAGCTGAAAAAATTTAAAATAATGTGTTAGAGCACTACAGCAAAGCTAAAAGTCATTGCAAGAAAAAAGATCTACAAGAATAAATTCATAAATATATGAGGAAAAAAAGTCATAATTCTAGAATTGAGTTGTATTTCCAAAATAAGGTCATATATTTGGAAAAGGAGGTAATGAGAATACTCCAGGAAGAATAATTAAATCAAATTCAGTTTATTTACCGGTATATAATCAATGCCCAACAAATATCTCTGGGCACTTTACAAAAAAAAAAAAAAATCCAGTCATGACAGGTAGTCTTGTCAGAAACAGAAACTGCTTTGCTTTTTTAAGCTTTTTCTTGTAATGGCACAGCTTCCTTCTGGTAAAATTTTATCTTTATTGTTGTAATATGAGTATTTATCCTTGTACAACCTAATTCTCATAATATTATGTTTTTATTCTTGTTTTTTTCTTAGCCCGGACGAGAAGTCTGTTGGACAGTAGGTTTAAAACCTACTTCCCAATCTTAAAATTGATTTCAAACAGTGGCTGCTGGGGCAGGGCCATTTTGTAATTCCTCCTTCTTTTTCTTTTATTCCTCCTTCTCCGACTAACCGCTGTTAACTCGGGTGTGACGTCATTCCCAGGTCCGCGTTCCGAGGTAAACCGAAGGCGGCATAACCGCGGGGCAGTGGCAGTGAGGTGGGGGCTCCGGTGTAAAGCCGAAGGTTCCGCCTCTGTAAACAAAGCAAGAGGAACGAGGCGGAGCCTCCGTCACATTTCTGGTTCAGTAGCAGGTTACAGTTTAACTGTCTTCTGACCAAACATGTCTTAATTAAGAAAAAATAACATTTAGCTGGATTCAGCCAGCAGGAATAACTTGAAAGGCGGGAAGTGAGCAGCCGTGTGCAGGTAAGAAAATCATTGTTTGGTGAGTTTAGTTGATTTTAAAGCTCATTAAATATTAAAAACAGTTGTAACCTGTTGGATAGCTAGCTTCTGTTTGCCTTTCTTGTCACTTTTAGCTAAAGTTGTTACTTCCTGCTACGCAAACAACGGGGTGACCACTGTGTTTGTAACACCCCTGTTAAAAGCTTCGCCGTTGGGTCGTTTTTAGTCGCTGTAAGGGGCCAGCCATATGTTAGCTGCCTGACAGATGTTTGACGACCTCCAGAGCCGCTGTCAGAGAGGGAACCCTGGCTAATGTTGTCTGGAAACACAACATAAACTTTAATAATAATCTCTAAGCCTCCTGTTACGATGGTAACTCGTTGCACCTACTTTTAGTTTGTCAGTTTCGCAGCGCTGGTTTATGTGTTAATATCCTGTTGAAGTAACCAGTTTCATCACAGCTAAACTAAATTAAATAAATGTAATAATGTAATGTTTGTGTTTGTAGTTGACCCGCAGGCTGGTATGTAGCAAGGAACTGAATCCTCAGCGGTTTCGTGCCCACATGACTTGCCATAAAGAGCTGACTGCTGGTTAAATTTAGAAATCATATCCAGTGTTGCCTGCCCTTATTTAAGCTGAACTGGACATAATTTCAGTTTTTTCTGTTCATATATACTGATTTGTTATCTTGTTTGCACTCCAGATAAAACCTGCAACATATTTTCACACCCATTGACCTTATTCACATTTTGTCTTGGTCCAACCACCTTACAGCACATTATTTTCAGGTTCTTACTTTGACTGGGCCGTTCCTATTCCTCCACATTAATATGCCTTACCATCTCATAAAGTCTCTGTCTGTATGTTTAGGATGATTGTCCTGTTGGAAGGTTGAATACAACTCCAGCTCAAATTTTCCAGGTTTTCATTTCTAAAAAAATTCAATGGCATAATTTTTTCTCCAGTTCATTCTGCCTTGTGATAATCTGTCAGTGAGTGTAGATCATACATGTCTATGCAATTCTCTTTGAAACACAGATGGGGAAAAAATGCCCTAAACTGAAGTTTTAAAATCTTATTTGACCCTTAAGGCCAAATCCAGATCCGAGTTTAAAGTTCAAGTCATGTGTAATACTTTAACAAGAACATTTTCCATTTTTTAAAATCTATTTATAGCTGAGTCAGTGAGCTTCAGGTTGTCTTATTTCCAGTTGACTGTGATGTAATCAAATCACTGTTTTAGTTCATTTTTCTACGTTTTACAGTCATCTGAACTGCTGCTCTGACCTTTTCACCCAAAAAAGTACAACCTGTTCCACTTCCATATGTGGACCAAAATCTGACAGTTCTCATTGTGTTTGCCGTCTGAACAGTCATACTGCATTTATTTGACTTTTACGTCGTTGACTTGAGACATGCGCCGTAATTCTGCACCAGAAGAAGCCAGACAGGAAATCTGGATGTAAATTATGAAAGCAGTCTGTGACGTTCTTCTTCTGCTGTTCACAAGGAAGTTTGATTATGAATGAAGGACCAAAAACCCAAATTTCTGATATTCTAAACTGGAATTTAGAATAATTTAAAAGTCGTGTTTCATCTGAATCACCTGGGGTTTAAAGTATGATGGAATCAATTAATCGTGATTAATCAATTATTCAAATAATCGATAACTACTTTAGGAATCGGTTAATCGTTAACTGGAGTTTACAAACTCAAAAAAATGCTAATTTTCTAAAAGAATAACACAATCAGAGCAAACCCAAAACTGTAAAAAATATATTTAATTTAAGGTGAACAACCTTCTTTGTAAATATTTTCCACCCTGAACTCCATTTTTAGCTTCACATGGTTTAAATTCTGTAAATAAGATTTCCTATTAATCACATTTTCTGATCCAGTTATTGGTAAATCAGCTCGACGCTGATGTGAAATCAGACAGGAACTGTTTCACATTGTTGTAGCTGCAGATGCATCTTTTGCTACAAATCATCAAATGTTCACCAAAGGAATGCCGTTGTTTCATTTTAGACAATAAATTGTTTCATGAATACATGTTTTAACTTTCCATCAATACTTTGTAGATGTTTGTATGATTCCTAAATGTATGATCAGTTAGTTTTATTCTTGGATTATATTATTTTTTCTGTCCTGTTTGGTTGGTAAGACAGTTGGGCTTTTGCCTCTTCTGCACTATTATTATTTTTTTGTATTTAATTCCATTAAATGAACTAAACTAAACTATTTTATTACTTAATGAAAACCTGCAGAATGTGCCAATTTTGTTATCCGCTTAATTGACAGAATAATCGGTAAAATGGGCAGATTGCCTGAAATGGTCAGTAGCTGCAGTTTGAAGCGTTTCTTGGACAGGACGGGAGTCTCTATTGTGTCGGGAAGAGCTGGGCGTGCCTCCAGCCCCTCATCAAATATTCAGCCGCTACTTAAAGCGGGGGATGCTGAGCGTGAGCCGCCACTGCTGGCTGAACTGGGCAGGAAGTCAGATTTGATCTTGAACTGGTAACTTTACCCATCCACACAGGTAAGGCTGTAATTATCTGAGATTTCATCTTGTTCAGTAGTTTGAGAAGCTTGTTTGTAGTTGGCATGGTGACCCATCCATTGTGCTGGGAGAGATGAGGAAGAGGAGGGCGTGTCAACAGGCTGCCGTCACCGTAAACAAAGACTTTCCTCTGTTTCTATTCTCCTCATTGGGATCTGGGAAGCAGCTGGCAGGTGATCGCTGAGTGGAGGAGAAGAGAAAACAGTTTGTTCTGCAGATAAGGATTGATCGGTTCTGAATTTGGCTGAACTGTTGGGGCCTTTGTACCGACGGCCATGTGACTCTGCGTGTGAGGGAGCGTTAACCTGAGCAGGATTACGGCAGGAAATCCTGCTGGTTGTTTGGTGAAACCCTCAGAATGAGGCTCATTAATTCAGATGCTCTCTGTGCAGGAAGTGAGTCTGATTCTGGAGGATGGGCAGAACTTCATGAATCATTAATGAGCCGTTTATCGATCCAACTACAGCACAGAACGGTAGATTCATTGATGGATCTGGGATAAAACGTCTGAAATCTTAAAAGTAAAAAGCAATCAAAAACAATTTAAAAGCATAAAAATGAATTTTGATTGAGGTTTTCATTTCTGATTTCTTTCTTTTTCTGAGTTTGTAACATATAAAATGTATAAAAATACACTTTATGAGCTGGTTGAGATTTTCAGCTGTTTCTGATGGGCCACAAAGTTTTTATTTATGTTTACAATTAAAACAGCAAAAACATACAAATTTTTTCTTATTTCCTGTGCAAAATTTGAGAATAATCTCATTTTTGTAGAAAAATGATCTATAAACCTTTTCAGATAAAATTTTTTTCTAGCTTTTTTGTGTGTTTTTTTTTTCAGTAACAAGAACAGGATATGGATTATTTTTGATTTATTTACCCAAGTTTATTAAATCGCTGCGGCAATTTATTTATTTTTTAGAAAAAAGTACTGGATGTTTGTGGTCCTGTTTGCTGTTAAAATAAATGAAAAGCAAAAGACATGCTTGATAGAAGGTGTTAACATTGAGGAAACACTGAAAATTGTACCATAATTTTTTTTTTACTTGTATCTGCATCAGCTGTTTAGTTGCTGATTTCCATCAAACAATCACACAAATTTTGGGAAAACTTTTAAAACTTCACCAAAAATAAAAAAGTGAATTTTCTGTGTTTCCATCTGGTTTGGAGCGAACCGACCAGGCTGCGCTAAGCGTGATTACGTCAGCGGTTGATGCTACGCATGGCTGTAGTAACGTAAAAATTCTGTATGTCAGAAATTATTCTGCATTTTACCACAGAATATTATTCAGCTAAGAAAAAATTTAACAAATTTCAGGCAAAAAGTTGCATGAGAAAAAAGTCGTGATGATAAAGTACTTTTTCGGAAAACCAAAGAATCACCTCAAACAATCGTAAAAAACATTTTTGCAAAATTGATTCAATTATTTCACATTTTGGCATTTTCATTAATTTTCTACGGAGCCCCATAAGGGACATGCAGGAACTTTTTCTTTAGCGTTTCCTCGCAGTCATGTACCAGCCAGTTCCTGCGGCATCTTGAATACTGAAAGTCTCTTTGCTACAGTATAAAGTTTTTAAGGTTGTTCCATGCATGTTCATATCTAAAGTTTTATATCTTTTTCTATAAATGCAAAAGCAAAACAGGTCAAACATGGGCTTCCATACCTTCTAAGACGTAAACAGAAACTTTCCGTAAGAAGGAAAATAATAGATTTAAACCTTTTAAAACTACTCTGGAGTTATTTTCACAGGGTAACAAACTCATCTGAGCTCTGATTGTATCTTTTTTGTGTCGTTAGTCTGAACGGTTCATAAATGGCTCAACAATAAATGGCTCGGGTAGAAAGCAGCTGGGCTTCTTTTCTTTTCAGGAAGGAGGAAAAGTTTCTACTGAAGATGATTAGATGGTTGTTTTTCTTCTCCTGGTTTAGTTAAAGACTCATCAGCTGCTGCAGATGAAATCCCTGAAGCGAGTTTTGTTTTTATTTTTCAGTAACAACCCTGCTGCTACTTTTCTCTGTCTGCTCAGTAAATTGTTGCCCAGGCTTGTAGCAGTTGTAGTTTTGTTTCTTTCCTGAAGACAAAGTTCAGTGCGACCCACTTCTGGCTGCACGCGGTCGACCGCGCCGGCTGCATCTGAATACCAAAGTTTGGAGTCTGTTGTTTGACTTTTGGCTCGTTTGGTTTTCTTTAATGGGGCTTCGTTAAATGAGCAGACCGCCTCAACCAAGCAGAAGAGCTAACGAACTCCTATTAGCGCGCTGCTAATGCTAATGAGGGATTTATGGGTATTCATGCTTTCTTTTCACAGAAGTTTCCATGTTTCAACTACTTTAATTGTTTTTACTGTGGATTCTTGAAAAAGTATTCATATCCTCATGAGTTTATCCACATTTTGTCACACTTTTGTCTGTATTTTGGGGGGATTTTTTTGTGATAAAATGACACAAAACAATTAAAAGTGTAGCATTGACCTGTACACGGACACCCCTAAATAAATAAATCGGTGCAACCAGCTGCAGAAGTCCTCAAGCTAAAGGCCTGTCTTTAGTCTTCTTGTGAGAAAGTTTAAGAGGTATGAATACTTCTGGACTGCAGTTCTGACTTTGAAAAAACTATAAAAAAAGATTCAGTAACTGTTTTCTTTTTTTTGTCGGGGCTGAATCGATTAATCAGATTAATCGATTACTGAAATGATCGTCAACTAATTTGGTGATCCATTAAAAGCCAATTTGCTTTAAGAACAACATATTAGCATAATAAAAAAATTTGGTTTTAAGTAAAAAAAACCTTCTTTGTACAGAATTTCTCCAGTGGCGTTTTTAGCTTCACTTGGATCCAATCCTGTTTCAGGAGTTTAGCCGGTCGCCATGGAAACCACCACCTCCCTGAAGATGACCTCTCTGGTGGTCCAGAGTCTGTTCAGCTACGTGGAGGAGGACAACCTGGACGCCATCAGGACTCACCTGGACAAGTTCAGAGACGTGGACTGCAGGAGCGACGTGAGTCAGAACCACTGGCCGGGCCGTTTGGGTTCCAGTTTACTCCGGCGCTACGCTACCAGGAATAAATTAGATCCCAAAGAATTTAAATTAGGTTTTAAATTCTAGATGTAAATGTCAAGAATTTAAAGAATTCTAAAAAAAAAACATTCTTAGAATTTTTGAGAATTTAAATTATTCAAATTTGAAGACTAAAAAAAAAAAAGTCTTTAAATTGAAATTAAATTTACATTTGCTTTTAAATTTAAAGAAACTTCAATTATTAAATTTAAATTTCTGAGTTGAATTACTGAAAATAAGTAGTTGATATATTGTCATTTAAAAAATTAAATAAAAATTAAAATTAAAATAAGACATCGAAATATGAACTGATCTCTTCCATGCGCTGCACTGTTGCAGTAATTCATGCAAAAGGAGCCCAGACCAGGAACAGAGTGCAGTATCCTCCAAACTCATTAGCCGAAGGGCGCTTCAGAACCCTTTTCCCTCCACCAAACTTTCCATGAATATGCTTGGATTCAGGACTTGATTTCAGTGTTTGTTTAAATTATTTTTTTCGTATCGGTGTTAAAACCCGGCGTTTCTGTTTGCAGAGCGGACAGACGCCGCTGATGGTGGCAGCAGAGCTGGGCAGCCTGGAGATCGTGGAGGAACTGATTCGGAGGGGCGCCACCGTCAACATGGACGACGTGGTGAGCATGACACACACACGGTGACACACACACACACACACACACACACACACACACCTGTTGATGGCATAGCGGCGAGTGGAAAACAACCTGCTCTGATGTTTGATGATGTCACCAGTCGGTTATTATGAGCCACCATGACCTCTCATTACAGCTGAAGTCATCGGTTCACCAGCCGACACCCTTCACACTCCAACTCACTCATTTACTCTCTCTGTCTCACACACACACACACACACACACACTACCGTCTCCTGACCTGCCATTACACCAGATCACTCCAGCTTACAGCAGGAGAACAGAAAGGTTCTGGTCGTTTCTCTGTTTGCGTTTCTGTCTGACTGAGTCGCGATGCGGCACCGGGTTTCCATGAGCACCTGGTACGACCAGCTGGTAGGTATCGGCATCTGGCCGGGTCCGGAGCTGGGTCCGGGTCCGTCAGAGTAACGGCTTGGCGCTGTGTGCAGGACTGCTGGACGGCGCTGATCTCCGCCGCTAAGGAGGGACACCTGGAGGTGGTGAGGGAACTGCTGGAGAACGGCGCCAACCTGGAGCACCGAGACATGGTGAGGAGAATCTAAAACGCCAAATTTAATCAAAAGTGAAACGTAATTACTCAAGTAAAAGTAAGAAAGTACTTAACTGATGAAGACAATCTTTTAATATTTAAAAACTGCTTCATCAGGTGGACTAATGTAGTAAAGTTTTGTATTTTATGGACCAAAATAAAAATAACTTTATTCTTGTATTACAACTATACTATTTTTGTAATATTAAAATCTTTATTGTCGTACAACTTTATTCTTGTAATATTATGACTCGTATTATGCACTAAAACCAGCTTTATATTTCACCAGTGGTGAGCACAGCTAGCCAAAAACTTAGCTACACTAACCGCTAATTTGCTAAACAAGAATTTTAGCTATGCTAACGCTAAACCGCTAAACACGTTAAAAAGATAGAGGAGGCTAACGCTAACCATTAAGACGATTGTCTCTCAGTCTCTGAGCTGGTGTGAGACTCTTTTTTTGACGATTTTGAAACATTTTATTATTTAAAGTTGTATAAATATGATGGAAAAAGTCAAAAATGTGATGAGACAAAGTTCATTCAGGTCGTGAAAATGGGTAACATTCTGTCAATAATCATTTTAAAAGGCTCACAGGCGGCGTCCATCTTGAAAAATAAATTGAAGTACTTATGATAAAATCTCTATATCAGTACATTTTTTAGAAAGCAAGAGCTAAATATTGATTAAAATGGACCTAAATTCTGACATGTTTTGGGAGCATGATATTCCCTCTTCTGTTGGACGTGGCGCCTCAGTTATGCCTGAACAACCTAATTCACTTTCTTCAAAATGGACATGAAATCAGATTAGTTTCTGTTCTCCTGTCTAATAGAAAATCCATCCACTTAAATCCGGCTGCCTTGGCTCTGATGTTTGTTTCTGAGATAAGGAAACCCAGACAGTTGCTGCTTCCTGAACTGCACCAGAGTTTTTAATTTTCATCCAGCCTCTCCTTCACACGCCGTTTCTGCGCTTTGGTGGCTTTTAATGCATTCAGAACGACATTAAAACAGAACTAATGGTAGATAAATAATAAACAGGAAGGGAGTTGACTCATGTGCAGTTGAAGATGTGTCAGGAGAGCCGGCTGGATTAAAATAAACCACATTGTGTTTCACCTGAAAGTGTGTCACTGTCCAGAAATAGCAGCAGTCTGCCTGAATTTGGTCTAATCCGCAAAACAGAGATGTGGTGTGGTTGAACTCTTCTGTTGTTTCAATGCTCTAATTCTGGTTCTTTTGTTTGCCGTTGCTTCCTGTGCTGATGTGTCTGGATTTTGCCGCTCAGGGAGGCTGGACAGCGCTCATGTGGGCCGCCTATAAGGGCCGGACGGAGGTGGCCCGGCTGCTGCTGGAGAGAGAAGCCAATCCCAACATCACTGGGCAGGTGCCGAAAACGAAAATTATCAGCTTATTTATCACATTAAAGACATAAACTCTGCTTTACAGGGATTGTTTTGATGCACAAAATGAGTTCATCAGATGTGTACATTTTTACAAAGGTGGAACTCAGAAACACTGACGATTATTTTAGTTTGTGATTAATCGATTAATGGAAAATCACATTCTGCAGATGTTTTATAAACCAATTATTCCTTATTTTATACAGCAACCAGCATGACTTTTCTCTTTCTTATAAGCAGTTTATAGAGCATAATTAGATTAGGGCTGCAACTAATAATTACTTTAATAATTGACGTTCTCCATATTTTTCATTAACCACTTAAGTAGAATTACTGTAAGAGATTCAAATAAACAATTTCTTTGTAAAATGAAAACATTTTGTTGCCTAAAATGTGACATTTGTTCACTTAGTGAATGCTTCCACAGATAATAAATACTGTAAATGATGTTAAACGTTCGGCTCTTTCTGCTTCATTTAACATCAATACAGTCTAGGGTTGATTATTTTATTTTTTTATAAACAGATTAATAATTGTGTATCAAAATTAAAGCATTCTGCGTGGATCATATTTGTAGACCAAGGTGTTTTTATCTAAGATGCAAAATATTAATATTTCTTGGACTGTTTTCCGAGTCTGTGTGCTCCAGTTAGCGATTAATCGATTACTAAACCAGTTTCAACAATCGATTAATCGTTTCAGCCGTACTGTAAACACAACTACAGACTATAGTTTTTCCTCCTCCTGCTGCTTAAAGCAGCTGCAACCATTTGTTTGGCGCTGGTCGTTAGTTTTGGTGACATCAGCTCTGCTCCGGCCCAACAGTACAGCGTCTACCCGATCATCTGGGCGGCGGGCCGCGGCCATGCAGAGATCGTCCATCTCCTGCTGCAGTATGGAGCGAAGGTCAACTGCTCAGACAAGGTAGCCAACGCCTCGCAGATGTTTATCTCTGTTTCAGACCCACACAGGGCAGAGACAACCACTTTATCTCGGCGATCTCTTCCTTTATGTATTGTAATGCATTTATTCCAGTACGGCACCACGCCGTTGATCTGGGCCTCCAGGAAGGGAAACTACGACAGCGTGATGCACCTGCTGGCCAACGGAGCTGATGTGGATCAGGAAGGAGCAGTGAGTCGTTTCCATTCATCGCCGTCATGTTTTACTCACATCGGTCACGATTAACAACTAAAAAGCAAATCCAAGCTTTCACGTAAACATTTAAAGAAGTTATTTTTAACAAATCAGCGTTGTCAAAATTAAATTGCACCCAAAGCACAAGTGTTACTCAGTTATTTATAATTTATTCTTTAATTTGATTAGAGTTATAAACGTTTCATTAGTAATCAGTGACTTCCTGTTTCACTGGGCTATGAATACGGCACAACAAAGAAACTAAACTGTCAAACAGGAAAGTAGCCGCTGGCCCTAAACTTACCCTTATGTACAGGTTTATGTAAAATCGACTTTTTTGAGCTTTCCATCTTGCTATGATGTTTCTCCTTCATGAAAAACACACCTGGGGTGTTGCCTCATTGTTTCATGCATATTAGGAAGTCCTTTAATCTCCATGGCAACCATTCAGCTGGGCAAAACGCCTGGGTGGACCAAGCTCCACCTTCGAGGCGCCGCTCCTCCCCCACTCTACTCCTTCAGACTAGCCTGTAGCCAATAGCAAACTTCTGCTGAGCTCATTATAGGAGCTACTGCTCAGTGAAAATGTTGTTAAAGGGTTAATGAAGGAGCCATGTTGGGATGACTTCCTGAAGGTGGAGCTTCTTAAAGAGACAGAGGACCAATTTGAAGGTGTTAAATTTCAAAGTAAAATTTCTCATATTTTTATAGGATTTCTTTAACAACTGAAGGAAACATAGTTACTTGATTATGCTATAAAATGGCCACCAGGTGGCTGGAAAACAACCAATCAGAGCCAGGAAGAAGGTCTTTGCACCGTCAATCATCCTCATGTACACGCTGCTAAATGTGTTAATGGAAGAGAAACAAGGTACTGTAGCAGGAAAACAGTTTATCCGTCATTGGTGGAAATGCTAACTAGCATTAGCATCACAACAGGGTAAATTAGCTGCAGATTGTTGCAGATGAGATTTTTAAGATTCTGATTGGTTGTTTCTCATTGGCACTGGGAGAAAGCAGAGATCAATTTCTGAAAATATTCTGACACCACATGACGGTTTCAGCAAATATGTAAAAAAATAAAATATTTCTTATAAAGTTCCATCAATAATCAGATGGATTAACACAACTGACTGTTGCAGAGAGACTTTTATATTGTAAACTCTGAAAAGAGGAGGCAGGAAGAATCTGGTAAAATGTTTGAGTTCAGAAATCTCTGTTTTCCTGTTTCGCCAGAACTCCATGACGGCTCTGATCGTGGCGGTGAAAGGCGGACACACGGACGTCGTCAAAGAGCTGCTGAAGAGGAATCCCAACGTCAACATGACCGATAAGGACGGCAACACGGCGCTCGCCATCGCCGCCAAGGAGGGCCACACGGAGATCGTTCAGGACCTGCTGGACGCCGGCACCTACGTCAACAACCCCGACCGGGTGAGACGCGGCGGGATGCTCTGATGTGGCGGGACGCTCCGACGCGGCGGCTCCTCACGATGCATAACGCTGTCTGCCATGTTTCTGTTCCAGAGTGGAGAGACGGTGCTGATCGGAGCGGTGAGAGGAGGACATGTGGAGATCGTCCGAGCTCTGCTCAACAAATATGCTGATGTCGACGTGAGGGGCCAGGTAGGGGCCGTTCCTCCCTCCATGGGTTCTCTGTGGGAAATGCAACTCTGTCCGTTTATATTGTCTTTCTTTATTGTTTTAAACTTTCTTCCTTGGATTAGAATTGCACAAAGATAAATATTCACCTGTAATAATACACCCCTCTCCATGGTAAGTGTATTTTTTATTTAATAGCAGGAGTATTTGTTCTTGCCACTCTAGGATGGAAAGACTGCCCTCTACTGGGCAGTGGAGAAAGGAAACGCTGCCATGGTGAGGGACATCCTGCAGTGCAATCCTGACACGGAGAGCTGCACCAAGGTACGCGCATTATGAATGAAGTTTAAAAACCACAACTTAGAAACCCAACGGAGCAACATTCTGGAGTAAAATCATGAGTTTAACATTCTCCATCACACTCGTATCTGCCTTGATATTTACTGGAGTCTGAATGTCTCCTGCTTTAATAAAGTCATAATAACAACAATAAGTTGTACAACTTACTGCAGTTGACCTTTAAATATGAATAAAATGTGAGACGTGACGTCAGGGCAAAAGTAATAAGTGTGACTATACGTATTTCCTCTTTGTGGAGTTAAAACAATCTTTATGCTGTAGATGCATAAATTTCCTTTCCTCCAGAAGCTGAAACCCATTAGGTATAAACTGCATGTTCTGTTTGCCTTCCAGGACGGAGAGACGCCGCTTATTAAAGCCACTAAAATGAGGAGCATCGACATCGTGGAGCTGCTGCTGGATAAAGGAGCCAAAGTGTCTGCAGTGGACCGGGTACGGCTCTGCACACCCTGAACCGCCGCCGGTCTTTCTGCTCAGCTGTAAGCATGTTTTCTTTTAGAAAGGGGACACCGCCCTGCACATCGCGATCCGCGGGCGCAGCCGAAAGCTGGCCGAGCTGCTGCTCAGGAACCCAAAAGATGGCCGCCTCCTGTACCGGCCCAACAAAGCTGGAGAGACGCCGTACAACATCGACTGCACCCACCAGAAAAGCATCCTGACGCAGATATTTGGAGCCAGTATGAGCCACGTCTCCAGATTCAGTGCTGCTGTTGGAAAACGTTTACGTTTACTCAGAGGCTCTTCGTCTTTTCACAGAGCACCTTTCCCCAACGGAGACGGACGGCGACATGCTGGGCTACGACCTGTACAGCAGCGCTCTGGCGGACATCCTCAGTGAGCCCACCATGCAGCCGCCCATCTGTGTTGGTCTGTACGCCCAGTGGGGCAGCGGCAAGTCCTTCCTCCTCAAAAAGCTGGAGGGTGAGAAAAGGAAGTGACTTTTCCTACCATTTCTCTCCACAGACATGCAGGGCTGCAACTAGTGATTATTTTAGTTACAGATTAATCGACTATTCTGATGATTAGTCGATTAATCGGATTAAAAAATGGGCGCATTCTGCTGATTGCTCATGTAACCTCTTTAAACTTTTTTTAGTTGATGATTAGATCAATAATCGATTGATAACGATGAATCATTTCGGAGTTTAGTAACTGGTTTTGTGTTTTTTTCTGTCCTTGTGTTCATCAGATGAGATGAAGACCTTTGCAGGGCAGCAGATCGAACCGCTGTTCCAGTTCTCCTGGCTGGTGGTTTTCCTCACGCTGCTCCTCTGCGGCTCAGTCGCCATCATCCTGGGCTTCACCGTCGACCCCAGGCTGGCCATCGCCGTCTCCCTCAGCCTCCTCGCTCTGCTCTACACCTTCTTTGGTGAGGAAACAAACGAGAGGAAAAATGCCATTGCAGTTTCCTGAACTTGCACCACAGCCACAAACTTCACTGTTTTTCACTGTTTCACTAACATTTTGTGTTATTTGATCTTAATAAAGTCTTATTAGAAATGGTCACTAGAGGGTGCTGTATGCCTGGTGATGGCAGCTCTTAGTTTTTCCTAACTTTTACAACATAAAGCGCATTTCCCACCTGTGTGTGCATTTATCATGCTGGCCTTGCTTGTGTCTTTGCTCAGTGCTGGTGTACTTCGGGAGCCGGCGTGAGAAGGAGACCTGGCACTGGGCCTGGGTCATCAGCACCCGTCTGGCCCGCCAGATCGGCTACATGGAGCTGCTGCTCAAGCTCATGTTCGTGAACCCGCTGGATCTTCCAGAGCAAACCGCCCGAGCCCTGCCTGTCAGGTGATCGCCATGGAAACCAGAGTCTCCGGAACATTCCGGACAGTTACGGAAAGACCTTTACATATTTAATTCCTCTGTCAAAGAAAGTAAAAGGTTCAACTCTTGAGTTCTTTGACAATAGGAAAGCAACCATCAATTATTTTAAATATTGTAAATAAAACGGTAACAACAAATAAAATGAATTATGAAGGTTCTCTAAACACAGCTGTCCCTCAAGAAATGAAGGAAATAAACATTTATACTCAAGTTAACTATTAATTGATAATGAATAATTTAGATAATCAATTAATCACCATTAATCTGATAAACCATCTCAACTTCTCAAATGCACAGAATGTAATCTGTCTTTAAAAATAATCTGGATTTTTTTGAGATGATAAATGTATATAAATGCAATAAATTTTCTGTCACATACAAAAAAATTTCATCCTGTTTTTGCTAAATATTTTCTTTTTATTTTAAGTCCTAAAAATAGAAAAAAATGGTGGATCTTTAAAACTAGAGATGCCTCATCGCTAAGACCTTTATTCTTGTCTTTGACAGGTTCTTGTTCACGGACTATAACCGCCTGTCCAGCGTCGGAGGGGAGACGTCTTTGGCTGAAATGATCGCCACGCTGTCGGACGCCTGCGAGGTGGAGTTCGGCTTCTTGGCCACCAGGTTGTTCCGGGTTTTCATGAACGATGAGATCAAAGGTAACATGGCTGCCTTAGCTGTCGCCGCCGCCGCTGAAAAGCTTCTACAGCAGATGAACATTCTTAGAGCAAATATCAGATGGTTTCCAAATCTTATATTTAAATTTCTCCACAACGTGTCAAAAAGGTCAGAAGGTGATGCTGTGATACTGAGACTCCAGTAGCAGTCAGTCTCACATCATATCTGAAGAGGCCTCTGACTGAAGACCGTTGCTCTCATTACTGTGATCAGTTAGGGCCTCTGTAAACAATTATTTTAGTAATTTATCAATTATTCTGGTAATTAATCAAGTAATGGAATAAAAATTCTCCCGTTGTGTCGTAGCTATTTTAGCTAGTAAAATAAACATATGAAAGGGAAAATCCTAATGTCCTTTTTTAAGTAAGAAAACATTTTTTGCTTAAAATGCAGTACAGTTCAAAAATCGTTTTTACAAACCTTTTCTTTTGTCAGATGAGAAATAAAACCTTTCAAATTTCACAAACTTAAATTTTAACTTTCAAGTTTGACTTATAAAAAAGAAACTTATAAAATAAAAATGTCTAATCTTTGCTTTATTATCTGCAAAGTCAATTGACTGCTGAATTAAGGGTGAAGTATTTATGGGTAACAGAGTAAATGGGGCTGAGCACAGTCCTCAGCCTTTTATTGGTGTTGAATAATAAAATAAATCATTTTAAATGCTTCAAATTCAGATCATAAGCGTCTAAAACTTGCTGAAATCCTTCCCTCTTCCTCCCAGTTATGAACCGCTTTGTGTTGATCTGTGACATAAAATAAACAAACGCAGAATAGTTGTTTTAAAGTGATAAATTTCCATCTGTTTCTCTAAAATCAGTGTTTGTGTTCCAAAACTTCAGGTCAGAAATGGAAGAAAACCTGCTGCCTGCCGTCCTTCGTGTTTGTTTCGCTGACGCTGGGATGCCTGATCACCGGCGTGGTGCTGTTATCCATCTTTAGGGTAAGTTAAGCGATAAAAATCATATAAAATTCTGGAGTTTGGAGCTTTTTTAATGTGGTTGTTGTTGTTTTTCCATTAGGTGGACTCTGAAAACCTGACGGTAAACGCAGTGCTGATAGCGATGGCCAGCGTGGTCGGACTGGCCTTGCTGATCAACTTCCGGACCTGGTGGCAGGTGGCCGACTCCGTCCTCAACTCCCAGAGGAAGCGGCTGCATGGCGCCGCCAACAACCTGCATAAGCTGAAGAGCGAAGGGTTTATGAAGGTGAAGACATCAACTGGACCAATTCAACCAGACATTTCTCAAGATAAAAAATTCAGTTTTGCACTAAATTAGCCAGATGAATAGTTTTAGTGTCCAATCATATATATTTGGACCCATAGAAATTATGTTTACTGAGAACTTTTAGATTTTTAAAGATGGCTACCATGGCTTTCTTGGCCAATTGGATTAATGTTTGGTTTCATATTTTGAACCATAGAAAGCCACACATATCTTCTTCATCTTGTGTTTTCTTTTCCTGATGGACATTTTTCAAAATGGCTGCCATGGTTCTATAGAGAATATATGGTTGCAGTTCAATCAACACTACTTATTGACAGTGGTGAGCACAGCTAACCAAAATGCTAGCTTCACTAACCACTAATTTGCTAAATAAGAATCTTAGCTGTGCTAATACACATAAGGAAGCTAATGCTAAACTGCTAAGAACAAAAAATTAGCACAAGCAGAAACCAGTAATTGCATAAAAAAGTGGAAGCTAACGCTAAACACATAAAACATAGGAGTAGCTAATTGTTTTATTTGTTTTAATAAACCCAAATGTATAGCAAAAGGTAATGCTAAACAGCTAAACATATTAAAACATTACAGAAGCTAAGCCTGCATGACGGCCATCTTGAAAAACGGCAGCCATGTATTGAGCCTTCAGGTTTTGATGGTTGTGTCGACACTTTAAATATTTCACCGTTCAGAAGACCTGAACTGGAGCTGAATTGCTCTGAATTAGTTTTTCTCGTGTTTCTCGCCAGGTCCTGAAGCACGAAGTGGAGATGATGTCCAAAATGGCCAAAACGATCGACGGCTTCACCCAGAACCAAACGCGCATGGCGGTCATCATCGACGGGCTGGACGCCTGCGAACAGGACAGAGTTCTGCAGATGCTGGACACGGTGAGCGGCGTCCTCCTCTCTGCTGTCCAGGACGATTACAAACATGAGACCAAGTGGCTTGACCTCATTTTATAGATCCATCACAAACAGACGTTTATTTAAATGGTTTTTATTGTTCTGGTGGTTTACAGCCAATAAATACTTCAATATTACATAAAACCAGTGATCAATTATGTAATTCACTCATAAATATTCTGAAACGAAGAGTGCTATTGGAAAGTTCAGTGCAAGGAAAAACTTAGCTCATCTGCCAAAAGTGCCAATTTGGGACAAGATTTTCACTCATAAATTATAATATTGTTAAATTTGGATATTTTTGTTACAACACAGTGTTGGTGAACAAGACTGCCAACATCTGGTGACTTTTACTCTGAAGCCTGGGTGCATTCATTCCTTAAACTGGGCTAAATACAGATCAACAGTCTGGAGATTTTTGGCTTTTATTTTAATAACTCAAACATATGAGACACTTTTTACAAAATGTTTTTGATCTACAATGATTTAACAACCCCATTTATACAGAAATTATAATATTTTTGTTAAAAAATATATATTTTTGCTAAACTGCCAGAGCTCAATTGAACAGTTGAGCCAGAAATTTCGCTACATGAAATGCTGAGATCAACATTAGAAATAAAACATTTCTGAGTTTAAAAGTTTAACATTTCAATGTTTTTTCTGAGCTTGTTGGAGATCGTATTCTATTCTAGAAAAACAAAGGAGCAGGTTATTGGGGGATTTTTACTCCTTTCTTTCCCCCGTCGTAGAAACCATGTCGGTGCGTTTCAGCTGCAGACGTCATGTGACGCGGCGTGTTTATGGCGGAAATCGCAGCTTTAAGAGCTTTAGGTGCATAGATTCTCTGCCCTCGGGTTGAACCTGAGGTTGCTGGTCAGAGTTTAACAAATCATGAATGCATGGAGCTGAAATTGAAGTCCTGTGACTCCCAGACAATGTTCTTTAGTGAGCAGAAAGGAAATCCCCGGCCTCGCGCTGCAGACAGGCGGCTCTCACAGGAGTCATTAGCTTTACAGGCCACAGCTGACTGCTGCCTCCAGCTGTTCACTGCTGCCTGATTACATGCATCTTCTTTTTTATGTTAAAGTTTTAGGTGCATAAAGGTGCTTAAAGGCTTTGAAAATGCTTGATTAAGGCTTAGTTTTTCTGTCAATTAATCAGTTTAATCTTTTAAATTAACATTTGGAGTGTTCTTTTTATTTATGAATAAGATGCAGGTGTTGAGACTAAGTGAACAAACAGAAACAAAATGAAATGTGAGAAAGAAGAAAAGTGTAGTTCTTTAGGTGTTTGTAGTTCAAAGTGTATCAGAAAAATATTTTATTGATCTTTTATTTTCTACTTTAGGTGCGGGTTCTCTTCTCGAAGGGTCCGTTCATCTCCATCTTCGCCAGCGACCCTCACATCATCATCAAAGCCATCAACCAGAACCTGAACAGCGTCCTGAGAGACTCCAACATCAACGGCCACGACTACATGAGGAACATCGTCCACCTGCCGGTCTTCCTCAACAGCAGAGGCCTCAGCCGCGCCAAGAAGCTCTGCATGGCCACGCCCACCAACGGGGAGGCCGACGGTACGCCCAGCAGCTAGCAGCAGCTAGCAGGTTGTTTCTGCAGATTAATGCAGGCTTGGCTAACTGCTAACCGGTTTCTCTGATTGTTTTCCTTCAGGGTGTCATGATGACATGGACAGACGGGTGTCTATGATCAGCCTGGCCCAGGATCAAGTCAAGGTTGGCAGCAAGACTGCTCTAAACCGAAGGGTAACACACACACACAGTCGTGTTTTCGTATCTTGTGGGGATTTTACATTGACCTCCATTCATGTTCTTCATCCTAACCCTTCCTCTAACTGTCACATCCTTACCCTGAACAAAAGTTAATCCACACCTTGGCCCTAAACCTGACCCCTGACCCAAAAGTAGCATTTCCCCTCATGGAGACCAAGTAGCTGCGATCCCCACATTGTAGACAGAAACGGGTCCCCACAAGGATATAAAAACCTGGCTCACACGCACACGGCTACATGGCCTATTTGTTAAATTATACTAAATAATAAAAAAGGGAAACAAAGGTATTTGAAGTGAACTCTTGCTTGTTTTCAGGCTCAGGAGGAGTTGAAGTGACGTTTGCTTCATTTTAATTGTTAAAGTTGAACATTTAGGATGAGTCTATGGCCTATACAAAACATGCCCATTACATTTTTTGGCACAAAATCTTTCTTAGATAATGAGATTTTAGTCAGAATTGAACGTTTTAGGGTGTCTTGTAACTTTAAGTCTAAGTAAGCTGCACCCCCGACCCCATCAGCCTGACGGAGCTTAACTAAGCAACTGGTGATGGTGGGAGGCATAATTACACACCACACTTTTAAGATTTTTGTTGCTAAAAAAATGATGAAAACCACGACTTTGTGTGAAGTTAACCCCTTAAGTACTATTAAAACACTAATGTTTTTTCAAACTGCTCTTGGTTTTATTGGACGTATTGATATAAAAATGACTGTAGTTGTTTTTGCCTCCTTCTGAACTCACTGGTCAGGAAACGCAGCTCTATCTGCTCCGTTTCCTGCCTGAGGCGGGGGGTAGCGAAGGCGTGGTGTTGGCTGGCCGGAGGACGGAGGGGACAACATGGACGAGGCGCTCGGTGTGCGGCCAGGTCCTGGTGTAATTGATGTAATGGCTGTTTATCCTTCCTGCTGTGTTGCCACAGCCTAATGACAAGGCCTAGCAGCGGTGGGTCCCTGTGACAAAACACTGGCACCAGGTCTGCTGGCAGGAGGCTAAGTGACTCTGCTGCTTTAGCTGATGCTGCCCTCCCTCCTGTGAGCCTTCCTCCCCCATCCTCGCTGCTCCCTGTTTGTTTGGTCGTTATCTAGAACATCGTCACTATTGGCTCTTTGTCTCAGTGTAGAAATCAGCATCTTAGCAGGAGGAAGCCTTTCCTTCAAGTAAGCAAGTAAAAAATGAAACTTATTCACTTATTGCAGCTTTTCCACTTGTAGATAACATTACTGCTTATTATATTTATAGCGAATGCAGTGGTAGCAACTGTAGCTAAAGAGTTAATTTTACTAACTCTTTAGCTACAGTTGCTACCACTGAACTGATCAGAATCATTAGTTGTGCTAACACTAAAGTGCTAAAGTGGCATTTAGTGGAAGCTAATGCTAACGTGCTAATTTCAGCCATTTTGATGGCCACCATGTGTCAGTTATACAACATTTGTTAAATCGCCCCAAAGGCCCAAATTTCGCCCGTCATCCCAGTTTCTCTTCAGGAAGAGATCCTTAAAGCAGATATTTTGTGGTTTCAGTTTGTAGCTGTTGAGTTTTGCTAACTGCCTGATTAAACCTCTATAGGACTTCAGTCAGGGCAGGACTCAGTGGATTTCAAACTGTTTACGGTGCAGTGATGCATTCTGGGTACAGAATAAACATCATTTGCTGCACAGCATCAAGTGTGCATCAACACAGATATCAAACTTTATTCCACTGAATGTTCACAAAACAGCAAAGTAGATAAGTGCTTTAGGATGTATCCAGGAAAAGGTCATTTAGGGGAAGCTAAAATGCTAAAGCGCAAAGCTAAAAATTAGCTCTGTCATTAGCAGACTAGTGAAAATGTGCACTGCACATTTTCTGTGTGCAAACCTGCTGCTTCTTCTTTTCAAATCACAAAAATAAGTAAACCTGTTCCGCGAACCGAGGCACACGCTGCTGCCCGTACGGTTAGCCGCTCTGACCTAGCGGTGGCCATATGCTGCGCCGCTCTGAGAAAGGTCATGGGACTGGTGTTAGAACTTCAAAGTGAACCAAAAGGCTGGCGCTGGCTCTGGACCACAACAGCTGTCTGGTTTCAACACAGATGTCTGCTGTGGATCTGTGTCAGGACCAAGCCTGTGTGTCGTGACTCTTCTCCAGCGGTCAGTGGTTCGTAAATTAATGGATGAATCTTTATTGTACCAACTGGGAGATTCTGTTCAAACCTGTGTCCACTGGGTTAGCATTGCAGCCATCTTCAGTTTGTTTCCAGCATTTTGTGTCGTGTTTGACTAAAATTTAAACTGGTTTGATGATTTGAAACACTGTCTATTTCAAAACACACTTTATCATGGAATGTCTCAGGCCCTCAGCATCATAATGCCACCACCTTGGTTTTGGAGGAGATAAACTGAACTAACTTCAGGTTTTGGGGCTGAACCATTTCATGTTTGGTAATTATTCCCTTTGGTTTGGATGCAGTGCAGCTGGAAGGATTTACACTCTTACTTTTTTGCTTACAGACGGTTATAGTGCGTAACTGTGGCAACAAGGTGTCGCATCTGGAAAGTTCAATAATACCTGAACTTTGACCTAGAGGAGCTGAGAAGGAGGCTGCAGAGCAGTACCAAAGAGCAGATTGTATCCCCTACCCCAACGTCTCCCCGGCTTTCTAAACATTGACAGGTTTTCATAGAGTAACTGATCTAAAAATGTCGTTCTGACCACACCCCCTTCGCTCATACCCACATGTGACCACGCCCCTCAGTCTCTTGACTCCGCCCATTTTGGTTAAACTTTTTAACATTTTTGAAAGCAGATATTAGCAGAGCTTGCTAGCAACTGATGTTGTTATCCAGGACATGTTTCTGTGGAATATCTTTACATTGATCTTTAGCTGTTAGCATGTCATGCTGTCACACAGCAGCATTCTTCAGTCAGAGGCCTCTCCAAATGTGTTGCGAGACTGACTGCTAGTGGAGATTCTTCCTCCCCATAGCATCACCGTCCACGATTGTTTTAAGATAATCGGACAATATTTAATAGATTTAAATTTTTAATTGAATTTGATCTGAGAAACGATGAGTCTGTTTGTTCTGAAAACACTCTGTGAACCGGAAACACTTGTTCTGTTGCGGTTTGGTCCAGGACACGTACCGGCGGCGGCAGATGCAGAGGACCATGACCAGGCAGATGTCGTTCGACCTGACCAAGCTGCTGGTGACGGAGGACTGGTTCTGTGACATCAGCCCCCAGACCATGAGGCGGCTGCTCAACATCGTCTCCATCACAGGTCAGGCAGCAGAAACGAGCAACTCTAATATCTTAGTTTATTTATCCACAACTCAGACACCATAGAATATATACTATTTGACATGACAGGGTATTAGGAGCCATGGTAAGAAAATTTAAGAAAGAAAATTACAAGAATAAAGTCAAAATAATATCACAATAAAGTTTTATTTTATTAATATATTATGATTATGATGATGTTTTTATTTAGCAAATAAATTTTATTACTAAATAAAATTTAGTACATTTTATTTTAGTAAAATAAAACTATTGTTTTAGTAAAATAAAACTACTATTTTAGTAATATTACAGCTTTATCCTGATATCACTTAAACTTTTTGTAATATTTTGACCTTATACTCATAATAATGTGACTTTATTCTTGTATTATTATGACTTTATAATCTCTGATCTGCGTCATTTTTAATGTCACAAGCCGAAAACTTTGGGGAACGATACGCTACTGAAAGGATGCAAAACGAAAAGCGATGACGTGGAAATCAAACTCATCCTTCAAAAAGCAGCTAATTGATGCTAGCGCTACTAGAACAGATGAATATTATTGATCTAAAGACAGGAAGTTTTAATATTCAGCTCAAAAAGCATCGATCTGAAGTTTATCTGTTTGTAAAAACCCCAAACGGTAAATGTTAGAGGTTAGATGAAATGCATATCAGAGTGAACGGTGACCTTTGACCCGACGCGGACAGGTCGCCTGCTGCGCGCCCATCAGATCCTCTTTAGCTGGGACCGCCTGGCGTCGTGGATCCACCTGACGGAGGAGTGGCCGTACAGAACGTCGTGGATCATCCTGTTCCTGGAGGAGGCCGAGGCCGTGTCGGATCAGGTCACACTCAAGACCATCTACGAGAGGTAACTCAACCGGCTCGGTTTTACAGTACAGCTGAAAAATACTATGTCTTATCAGGCGGTGGGAAATTTTATTGAAGTTAATTACGAGATTTATATTCAATAATGATTCAGTTCAATTCAGAAACATTTTTTGCTGCAAAATAAATTGCCATATAAACTCAACAAAAACATTTTTTATTGTTTTTAATCTGTTTAAATCGTAATATAAAGATGTTCTCTTAATTTTATGACTTTATTATGGTGATATTGCGACTTCATTGTCTTATTGCTACGACTCCTTTTAGCACAACTTGAACACAACAACAGGTTTTTCCAGCATCCAATCAAATCGATTAGAAGCAGAAATTAAACCCAGTGGGAAGAAAGAAGCGACTTTATTGCTGCTGTTTAAAGATGTGCGTCAGATTTACAGGCGTACCAGAAATGCAACACAATAGATCCAGCCTGAGTCTGTACAACAAAAAAATGTGATTAATCGCCACAAATTCAAAATGTTTATAGGGATTTATGAGATAAATCAGAGCAAAGAGGTGAGTGTTTGAAGTGGGAGGAGAATAATGCATGGTGTTTAGTTTCTTTTGTGTCTTTAAGAATATAAAATCTAAAAAAGTGAGGCAATTTTTTTATTTTCAGTTAGAAAATGAGCAGATTTATTTTTTCTTTTATTGATTTTTGTTTAATATTTGAAACCCCAATGGAAAACATTTGAGTTTGTGGCTGAAATGTTAAACTTTCCAAGGTTTTTCTGCTTCTTTTTTTATTTTTCCTCTTTTGCTGAATTCCACCAGTAATCCAGTAAATTTAGTGTGAAATCATAATCCAGTCTGATTTCTTGTTGGTGAATGCAACCAGCAGGTGGCAGTAGTGGACCTTGTTTTCACTCCTCGTTGCCTTTAGTCAGAAGGTCTCTGCTAATTGGCAGCTTCTGTAATTGATCACATTGTTTAAGGCAACATTTAAGGAATGTGGAGGAATAACTCTGTGCACATGCTCAGTTCGACTTCCTGTTCCTGCGAGGTCAGCGGGGCTTTTTTAGGCCGGCCGGCTGCGGACGGGGGGAGCCTGAGTCTCTGGGTTTAGGAGCTGCTGTGCATCAATCTCTGGCCTTTAAAGGTCGCACTCTGTCACAATACACTAGCGCCCACGACTCCTGCGGCGGGGATGTGTCACAGACCGTTACTGTCAGCGCCGCTCCATCCCCCCGCCTCCAGCCAACGCCGCAGCCTCATTACAAATGAGTTTCATCCGCAGAAACACAGATTTCACATTAAACTCTGGAATATCTGAATCTGAGCGAGATTTGTAGCTGCAGCGGCGCGCTTTCTGCACAACAAGAGTCCGGTTTGTGTTTATCTCCGTCTGTTCGGCTGTGGAAGGAGCTGACTTAATGATGATGACAGGAAATCTCAAACAGGCTAAACACAACGCCTTGTCTGCTGGCGTTATCTCCAGCAGCGATCTTCCGCTGATAAGACTCAGGCTTCTGTCCGAGGAGCTTTTTATGTCTCTTCCTCTTTCTGCTCACACTCTGGATCACTTTCAGTCACTTTTCTCCTCTTCCTGTCGCCAAATTACATCTAAACAAATTCACTGCTGTAATTTTGTTTTAAAATGCTTGTTTTGTGTCCTGAGTGTAATGTTTTCACCGTTTCTAGCAGCAGCACCCCCCCTGAGCGCTACTAAGTGAATATATTAGTGGTGAAGTGAACGCGGGGGTGAGTCAGCCCCCTTATAGGTCAACTGTCGCCCTGCATCTCAGTCACAAGGCAACACGCTCCTCTCTCCTCCTTCCAGATCTTACTGCTCAGCTGCACCCACATTACAAGAAACATGTTTCACTTCTCATCTGAAAACGGATAAATAACGACTTTATTACAGCCGGTTTGATCGTTTTGTGAGTTTCTTCAGCTGTTTTTCAGTGTGATCCATCCAGAAACATTTTTCCACCAGGATTTCTGACCACACAAGGCAATAAGAACGCAGAGCGAAATCCCATCCTGGGAGCAGGTCCGTACAGCCTCCCTAATCTGATGGAGAATGTGTAATCTGTTTTTAACCTGAGTGATTTCTCTCAGTAATGGTACGACTGTTGGACACTGTCCAGAGAAACTGGAGGCAGCGAAGGGAAACGGCTTCTTCCAGTCTGGAAAAACACTTAAATTATTTTAAACAGGAGGTATTATGTGTTTTTCAGGCACAAAATACCATTTTACAGCATAACATTTTTTATAAAAATGCTACATTTATCAAATACGGCTTAAAAGAAATTTGACTTCCTGATTTAACGCCTTAAAATGGGCCTCTGTGTCTTTAAGAAGCTCCGCCTCCAGGAAGTTGTCCCAACATGGCTCCTGTGTTAACCCTCTGACAGCGTTTTATCAGAGATGCTGAGAAGTGTCTCCTATAATGACCTAATTGCTGCTGGCTAGTCTGAAGGAGCTCAGTGGGGGAGGAGCTACAGATCAGAGGCGGGGCTAGGTCCAACCAGGCTATTTGAATGGTTGCCATGGAGATTAAAGGATTTCTCAAACATGAAAGAATGAAAGCAACACTCCAGGTTTGTTTTTGATGAACCAATAACATAATAACATGATTTAAAGCTAAAAATAAGTAAATTTTATATCATACTGCCCCGTTAAGGTCATAAACTTTCTTTGAAAATGTAGCGTAGCGCACAATTCAAGCAAAAAGATTCGACTCCACAGAGTCTGACAGGATTTAATATCATGTTTTAGGATATTTAATATTTTCAACGGGTTGGCCTAATTAAATCCTGATTAGGACTCCACTCAGTTTGTGTTTCCGGGAGAGGAGTCATCATGAGGGTCTGATCAACCAATCAGAAGCGGATTTATGGATAATGGGATTTGCATACTTACTGTAGCCAAAATACTGTCATTATCGGAGCTTTAAATATAATTATTCCTCTGAATACCTCAAATAATCAATATAACTAACCACTGATTACGTAAAGCTTTCTTAATTTCTAAAAGATGAATCATAAAGAGCTGTGTCATATATTTACAGCCATTTAGAAAATGCTTGTTTTGAGCATAAATGGGTGAAATCTGTTCATTTGCCAGAGAAATGAACCATTTTTCCCGTTTTGTAGATGGTAATTAAAGTGAAGCACTCAAAGCATCACCGTCCTGGATTTTTATTGCTTTCCTCTCATGCTCGTCTCTTCTGAAGAGTCGGTTTTGCTTTATTTCAGCAGCCATTGGACGACTAATGGCCTTAGCTAACAGCTCTTTGCTCTTTATGGGTATTGATTTTGCCATTCCCAAAGACCGTTAACTGCGATCGTCTCTTATCCTTGTTTGGTTGATGTTGTTTAGAGTCGTTGCATCAGTTTATTAGCGACTCTTCTGTAGAGGAACGTGAGGAGAACACATTAAAGATGCTGCCTTTTAAAACAATCTGCCTCTTTACGTTCATCTACAGCAAAAAGTAAACGGTGCAAAAATATACAAACCTCTTAACATTCAGCATTTTGTTATATTAAAACTACAAACTTCCAGGTGTTGAAAGGTCTTTCCAAATAGAAATTATAAATGTGGATTGGATGGAGCACTTCTGGTAATGTGCTAATAGCTAAGCTATTATTTTTTGTTTAGTGCTTTAGCATTTATGCTAACTTTGAGAACATTTAGATCTTCCAGAAGGTTATAAAATGATGATTTGCGTGTTTTTTTGGAAACTCATCTGAATAAAGTTCAACTTTTGTGTTGAAGTTTTGATTATTGACTATGGACGTTTATGTTTGTGCTCTTATTTTGAAGTCTGTTTACTCAGCAGTTCCATTTCCTTTCCTTGCTTTCTCTCATTGTTTCCCCAAGAACTTTATTTCAAATAAAAAAACGTACAGAAACAAAATAAGACACTGACAGTAGAGAACAAGATATAAACATAAACCTTCATAATTTCAGGTTATTATAGAATATGTAAATTAGCCCCCAACCAAAATCAATCGATCAGAGCCAGGAGGCGGGTTTTAGCATTGGCACATTTACTCGCTGCTAAATGTGCCAACGGTGGAGAAACAAGTTACTGTTACAAAACTACTGTTTGTTGGTGGCCATGCTAACTAGCTTTAGCATTCAGGAAAGGCTGTGATAGCAGAGAACAAAGGGGGGTTGATTGACAGCGCTAAGACCCGCCTCCTGACCCTGATTGGTTGTTTCTAGTTGGCACTGGGAGACGGTAGAGGAGCAGATTAATTGTCTCAAATATGTAAAAATATGCATTTTTATAAAAGTTACATACTGCAGCTTTAGGGATTCTGAAGTAGAAACTGTTTAAATTAATTTGCCATTTTGAGTTTGTCACTTGGAGTTCTGATAAAACGTGTAAATTAAAATCAGCAGATAAAACACATAATTAAGTAACACTTTGAAAAGTTAATCTGTTTCTGTGTCCGGTTCCGAGTGGAACCATTTGGACCTGGCGATGTGCGAGGGCGGGTTTAGTCAGACTGTCTGTGGGAGTTTATTCCTGGAAGCCCAGATCCAAATTCAGCCCTAGAAAAAGTGTCACTGGTCCGCTGAGCAGGTTCCTGCGCCGCTCTGACATCTGGTGCCCTGTCCGTGCCAGGATGCCCCTGCTGCACTGCGGACGGCGGCTCTGGTGCCTCCCGCTCAGCACACACCCACGCCTTCACACACACACACACACACACACACACACACACACCAGCAGACGCCACACACTCATACCTGAAGCCGCGCCTTCCTCTTGAGTCCGAAGCTCAGCGCTAACTGTGCTACTTTGTTACGTTTTACACTCATGCGAATGAGCTCTTGCAGCATATGTCGCCTCCAACTCCTCAGAGAGTCGGAGTAATTAATCAGAGCCGAGATGCGGGCCGCGTTCAGCAAACACACCGATTCTCATGGAGCGGTTAGCAGAACAAGCTTGGAGTTGTTTCCATCTAAAAATCGGCTCTGCTGGCCCAAAACAACGATCAGACCTAAAAACTCTGAAAACTGACTGAATATGAACTCCTGCAATTCACTGTTAATTATCCTAAACCCCATTGCTAATGCTGAGGAATTAAAACGACACTCTTTCCCCAGGATTACTTTAATTGAAATTAGTGTAATTTCATTACGTCCTGCAGTAGAAAGGCTATTCCAAAGCAAGCGCTGCTTATTTCCTCTGTATGAAGGCCTTTAATAAGCTTTTCAATATCTCCTGCTAATGCTAATGAGAACTTCTAAACTTTTTTTTCCCTGACATCAAAAGTTTTTCATCACCTGATCCACTGCAGTGGTGGGCACACTTAC
>NW_015114601.1:0-3840 GCF_001443285.1 Poecilia latipinna
CTGGGACCACTGGGAATACTGGGAACACTGGGACCACTGGGAATACTGGGAACACTGGGACCAGCTCATCAAAGCCAACAGGATAGCAGCAACAGGAGGCGTCACTCTGACAGGAATCTGGTGGAGTTCTCATAAAGCCACGACTTTATTCTGTTATGATTTTACTCTCATGTTATTAAAACTATGTTGTTGTGTGATGTCATCATGATGTCACTGACACTATTCTCATACTAATTTAGTTTTCTTTATCCTCCATCATGGATGTAGAAGCAGTTTTGTAGATTTTTCTAACTCTGAACATAAAAACTGTTTTTGTTTGGTCTGTTCCTGAACATGCTGGTGGTTCTTCATCCCGATGATGAAGAGGAAGTTACCCGGTCAGCAGGTCGTCTGACTCCCTCCGCTGGCTGCAGGTCGCTCTGAGAGACGGAGGAGGATAAACGTTCAGACCTCCTGGAACAGAGAAACCAGCGTTAAACCGCCTGGCTCATCCTGACTCTTCTTCTGCTGTTTTTGGCTCTTACTGTTGAGAGCGGACAGGAAGACCCTGAAGAAGCGCAGGACGTGGCCGCGCTCCTCGGCCTGCAGCCGGTGGACGTGGACCAGGTGCTGCCGGACCGGGAGGCCGGCCAGCTCCTCCACCTGCGTCTGGTCGTAGCGTCCGCCCACCGCCACCACGAACACGGCCACGCCGTCGCAGCGGGCCCTGAGGACGGCGNTATGTTCTTTTGTGAGGGACTTTATCTTTTACTGTTCCAGTAATGTCAGAATTAATAATAAATAATAAAGACTTTGTGTTATTCTCATTAAGTGATGGAATTATATTAGTTGCGTTACCACCCCCACGCCACTAGAGGCAGTAGCAGATTTAGAAGTACACCGAAAGCTACGAAAAACTGAGCTGCGCTGAAGTAAATAACAGAGAGAAGTTCAAATACATGCTGAGAGTTAAAATCCTTCCTAAAGATGAAATATATAGATTTTAAAAGAAAATAAAAACAGGAGACCGCGAATGTAGGAAATAGCGCCCCCTTCACTTCCGGAGTGCAATGGTCCCATTTCCAAATAAGATATGAGACTGACAGTGGTCCGTCCCGCCCCTTCCTGTTTGCTGCAGCGAGGTGAACTTGCACCATGGGGCAAATTGACTAAAAGTCCGGTTAAATAAATATTCTACTTATTTAACTAAATTATAACAATTACTCATTGAGAATTATAACAGTGTGTATGAAAATATGTCATTTTATCAAGTAGTATTTTAATTAATAAAAATGAATATGTTTGTTTTATGAATAATTCTGATGCATTTCCTCAGCACGTGCGTTAATGAGCCACCGGTATGGATCTGCTTTCAGTGACGGTTCGGCTCTCCCTGTTGTCATGTTTGGCCTCAATCTGTTTTTACATGTTGGCAAAGAAATAAAGTCACATCAGGACTCGTTCTGAGTCTAATTCCATTTTGATTCAGCTTACATTTGGATCAAATTATCTAAATATGTGACCCAGGTTCAGAAGAGGCAGAATCTGGTGTAACACCAGCATCTGGGCTGCAGGGGGCGTTGCAGAGCTTAACTGAGGTGAAAACAACACACATGGATAAAACCTGGTTATTTGCTTTAATGCGTCTTCACATTTCAAATATAAAACATTTTAACTCCAAATGATGACACAGAAATTTTAAAAGAGTTTTTATTTATGAGCAGCAACTCACAGAAACACTGCTCACTGATTGGCTGCTGCTGGAGTAATGACTGCACTCCACACTTTTCAGACTTTTAGCAATAAAACAAACTGAAAGCCATGAGTTTTGTTCCTATTTTTTATCACAGTTGAGCATTATGTTGTGTTGGTTCATCATATAAAACCTGTTGCTATAAAACAAAGTTCTAGAGGTATGAAAACTTTTGGGACGTTATGTGCTTCACATACAAAAAACTAAAACAGATCAATTTCCTGCAGAAATATGGAAGAAACATCTTCTAAAAGCAAACTGATCAAAAGAAACTGAACAGTCCAACAATCAACTGGGGCTGAAACGATGAATCGATTACTAATTCAGTAATCGATTTATCGTTACCTGGAGCATACAGATTCAAAAAAGGTAATTTGATGAAAAAACATCATATTCAGAGCCAAACTGTACAAAATATATAAAAACATTTCAAATTTAAGATAAAAACAACTTTGTCAAGATGTTTTAACAAACTGGGATTTTTTTTAAATTCACCCAACTCAAATTCACAACCATGTTTTTCTTTCTCAAAATCGAATTGAGCTGCTTATTTTTATGCTAACATCGTTTAGCTTAACGGAAAACCTGCTGAATTTTATATCCAGAAAGAAAAAGAGGAAAAATTGATCGATTGCTAAAGTAATTATTCCAGAAAACAGAAACAAACGTTCTTTGGGATAAACTTTCTAGAAATTAAAACGTGGAAACCAGTGGTATAGTTAAAGTATTTTATCAGTAAATTACACGGCTAGAATCCAAAATGTTTGTAGCTGCGGTGAAAACAGAACCGTCTTCCTGTGGTTCCCAACCAGAACCCGACCAGAACGGACTGGAACCAGACCAGAACCTTAGCTCTTCGTCACACACATCTCCTCGCACCGCTCGCGGGTCCGGAAGCGGTTCTGGTTGCCGCCGCAGCCGTTGTACAGGAAGCGGGCGCAGCGGCCGGTCCGGGCGTCGTGGAACCAGACAACGGACGGCTTCCTGCAGCCGCCGCTGTTCTTAGCGAGGAGACAGACGTCTGAACAAAGGTCAGGGGTCAGAGGTCAGCTTCTGGAGGGAACCCACTTTACAAACCAACAAGTAAAGCTGCTAAATATGGAAAGAAAATCATTTTTATTCCCTGTTTAATAATTATTATGTCCATTCAGCATAAATGTTTCATATCTACTGGTTTGAGTTTTTTTTCTTTCTATCTAAACTGTTATATAAAAGTTTCTGTTCTAAAATTATTTACCTGCTTTGTGGGATTTTTTTAACATTACTGTTGTTTTCTATAGATAACAGAAAACTTTTTATCACTATTTGTTCTAATTTATTGTTATGATTTTAATTTATCGGTCAACTTTGATTCCTAAATTCTGGTTAATTTATTTAAGATCAGAAATCTGTTCTGGACGGGTTCAGTGTTTCTGAGCATGCTCAGTACCTGCAGGTCCTGAGGCTGAACTTTGACCTCTCCACACAGTGGGGATGACCTCTTCTTGCTGACTCGACCTTCCAGCCTGGGGGTCATCAGCCAACGCCGTTTCTCTGGGGACAGACACACGGCGCTCAGACTGGGACCACTGGGAACACTGGGACCACTGGGAATACTGGGAACACTGGGACCACTGGGAATACTGGGAACACTGGGACCACTGGGAATACTGGGAACACTGGGAATACTGAGAACACTGGGAACACTGGGAATACTGGGACCACTGGGAATACTGAGAACACTGGGAACACTGGGAATACTGAGAACACTGGGAACACTGGGACCACTGGGAATACTGGGAATACTGAGAACACTGGGACCACTGGGAATACTGGGACCACTGGGAATACTGGGAATACTGGGAACACTGGGAATACTGGGAACACTGGGAACACTGGGACTACTGGGACCACTGGGAATACTGGGAATACTGGGAACACTGGGACCACTGGGAATACTGGGAATACTGGGACCACTGGGAATACTGAGAACACTGGGAATACTGAGAACACTGGGAACACTGGGACCACTGGGAATACTGGGACCACTGGGAATACTGAGAACACTGGGAACACTGGGAATACTGGGAACACTGGGAACACTGGGAATACTGGGAATACTGAGAACA
>NW_015114601.1:9882-21265 GCF_001443285.1 Poecilia latipinna
AACCCTGCTGACTATCCTGCCCCTGTGGTAAGATTTTCTAGAACCAGCCTCCAAACCTAACTCCTTATTTCTATTAATAGTTTTGGTAAAACTCTTTACAGAACCAGAATGTTCACATAACTTTCATACTCTTGGCTGTCTGAGGACACATTTTGATTAAATCGGGTGTTATGATAGTTACTCAGTAGTTTACTTTACCCTTGCTTAATTAAACGTGTTTAAGGTGCTACTCAGTTTTGAGGAACTCTACCCAACCTCTAAAATGACCGATTGCTCTATGGATCCCTTTCTGAAAAACACTGCTATAGAATAATGTCTGTCACTGCACCGCCGGCCCAGCCCATGAGAGCAGGGCGACGCGCCGTGCTGGGCGTTCCTTATTTGGATTTCTGAAAGGTGGCACCCCTTCCAGAACCCGACCCACCTCCAAGGCCCGGCTGATCCTGGGCACGTTCCTCAGACCGATGACGGCGGAAGCGACGTTCTGCGCCCGGAGCTCCATCACGGCGGTCAGAACGTCGTCGGGGTCCTGCGTCTGGCCGCCGGAGAAGAACACGGCCACCTTTCGGGTCGTCTTCCCGGGCCGGACCCGCTTGAAGACGTTCCGGCCCACGAACAGCATGGCGGCGCCGAGGTGGCGGCGCTCGGCGGTGCGCTCCCTGGCCAGTTTCTGCACCGCCTCCAGCAGCGACGCCCTGCTGCGGTGCTCCTGCAGGCGGATCAGGTAGCGGGTGTGCCGGCTGAACGCCACCACCGACACCCGCGCGCCGGCCGGACAGTTGCTCTTCGCCATGTTGATGTCCTGCAGCAGGGAGAGGACGACCCGCCGCTGGTCCTCAAAGTCCGCCGACGTCACGTCCTCCGACATGTCCAGGGCAAAGACCAGCTCAGTGGGGACGGCGGGGCAGCGGGGCGGATCTGAGGAAGGGAGATCAACCTTAGACCCAACAGAACCAGACTGGAGGAACCGTCTGGCAGAACCAGAACCACAGCAGGAAATCCTGCAGAAGACAAAGAGACAATGAGGAGAAAGATGGACCAGAGGTGGTTCTGTCCCGGAAACCCAGAGAACTGACCAGTTCGGGTTCATTCACGGCCCTGATCAGTCCGCTTTAATCCAACTCCAGTCCATCTGCCTAGTCAAAGTCCGGTTCGGTGATGAGGTGTGAACACTAATTGACCTCTGACATCCAAACCTTGTCTGGGTTCGGTTTGAATGTGAATGCCCAGCGGACCATAGACGCTACAAAAGCAGGAAGTGGACTGCAGCGCAGGGCATTCTGGGTAAATACAACCAAAGCTAACATGCTAGCCTAGCGCTAGCAGCAGAAGTGTTTCCTGGTCTTTAGCCAAAGTCTAAAATCCTCCATCTTGTTGCCATCTGGTGAAGAAGGAAGTTGCTCTCAGTGTCTTCAGAGGGTTTTGTGTCGGTTCTTGGTGCAGCGCCCCCACAGGCCAGGAGGGGAACAGGTTGGTTTGACTCAGAACCACAGCAGCTGGAGGAGGAGCAGATGATGGAGTTCTGGTTCCAGTAGAACCGGGTCCACAGAGCCGGTCACCCAGACTCACTCAACATTATTCAGTGAGGATGCTGGAATGTTGTACTGTATATTTTGGTAATTTCAGTGATTGCAGTTTTTGAAATATTTAAACTTTTTTTGTCCACTAGAATCTGTGGAATATCTCCAACATTCTGCCAAAACCTGACAGATTATTTCTTCCCCTGTTTCAGCCTAGAAACTCCATTTAAGTTTTAAACCAGTCACAAGAATTAAGCTACTTCCAAATGATTCAGTTTTTGATTTCTCAGTTTTTATCATATCATGATTTGAGTTTTGTTCATTTGTTGTCCATTCTCAGTGTGAACTCTGGAAACTGATGCTTTCTCAAACTTCAGGGATTTTTTTACTAATGCTGCTGTTTGAACAAATTTCCCTCTACAGAAATAATTTATGCATCAAACCGCAGCCGCAGCTTTCAGGAGGTGTAAGCGTCGCTTTCCTTTAAACGCCCCAGAGCTCAGGAACGTCCCCACTGGAATCGCGCCTCCTGAACGGCAGCATGTGGAGACGTTTTAGTTTGAAGGGCCCTGAATGACCTGGATTCAGTTACTGGTTTTAACTGGTTGCTGATCTAATGGGATTCCTTTGTTTTTCCAGTTAACTTGTAATGATGCTAATTAGTTGCAGCAGGCGCTACAGGAATGAAACACTTCATTTTGCCGATGCAGATTTTGCTGAAATTAGACTTTGAATTTGAGTCTTAACAGATGTTTCTGACCAGCCGTGGCGAAACTGAAAAGGTTTTGGCTGCAGAGAGGCTTCAGCTCCGAGCCTCTGATTCTACAACATGAAGCCTGTTGAGTCAAATGTTTGTCAACATCAGTTTTTGTCCTGCGGTGTTTGAGAAGCAGCAAAGAATTGAAATGTTCCTTTATTATGCTATGCTGGAATGTTTCAGCCCTGGTTTTATTACAAATATTATCAAACTTATGAAAATAAACATCTATTCATCATTAATTACATATTGTTTCTTGTAATCTACAGTAATCCTTTGATTCACAGCTACATGATCAAAATGGAAGAACAGGATATACGATTATACCTAAAAAATATTATAATATGCAAATACAATCCCTGCAGGGAGTGAAGGGATCAAAAAGGAATGAATGAATGAATGAATGAATGAATGAATGAATGAATGAATGACATGGAGGAGGAATTGGGGAAGACATAGAGCAGTAAGGACAAAAGAAACGAGAGGTAAAAAAGGAAGGAGGGAAAATGAAAATAAGGAAGTGTGGAAGAGAGAAGGGAAATCGTAGCAGAAAATAGGAAGGGGAGGGAGGAGTCTGGTTCTGGTTCTGGTGGAAGTTTCTTCCTGTCGCCACATGCATGCTCAGTCTGAGGGACTGCAGACCCCCCGCTGTCTGCCGGGTTTCCTTCGATAGAAAAGCTGGTTTATTGGAGTTTTTCTGTTTTTGTCTTTAGATGAAAATAATGAAACTGAAAACCTGAATTTCCTCAGAGGAGAAACGTTTTTACTCACCGCTGCTGTTCTGGCTGACAACCGGCAGAGATACGTACCGTGGCAACAAGCTGCGGAGGAAGAGGAGGAGGAGCTGAGAGAGGAAGGTTTTAAGGTTTGTCCTGGTTTTAGAAGGTTTCTGATCGACCTACCACAGTGGTTCCTGATGTAGGTGATCAACTCGCACTCCTGAAACGACAGCAAGACGTTTAGATGTCAGCCTGACAGCAGCAGCTGCAGGATTGAGGTGGATTTACAGTTTTTCCTCTGTTTCCAGGAACGCCTCGCCGGCCCTGCAAACAGGAAGTAGAAAGGTAAGAGTTTGGTTTCCACGGTAATGTCCAGACTGAAGAGGGAAGTTCGGACTCACTCTGCGTCCGGGGAATCCGGGCTCGCCGGGCTCGCCGGGCTCTCCGGTTCCGCCCGAGTTTCCCTGTGAAGCCAAACGGGTCGGCTGCTTTTAAAGCTAAATCTCAGGTTTCCTCTGAGAACAGCGGAGAACTCACTGACCTCTCGACCTCGGCTCCCTCTCCCACCTGGAAATCCTTTGGTTCCTTTCTCTCCCTTCGGACCCTGAACACACAGAACACTGTGACCCACCGGGTCTCCTGAATGGTACACTTGGTCAGGACGGGACTCACCAACGGACCGGGGTAACCAGGGAAACCATCAGACCCCTGAGGATTATGAAAGGTGAAATCAGCTGATCTGGTAGAAACCTGAGGATGAACTCTGACCTGGAGGTTACCTTTGCCCCTGGGGCTCCTGGAGGTCCTGCACCGTCTCGCCCTTCCTCACCCTGAAACACAGACAGGTGGAGCAGGAAACCCGCCCACTGTAGAAACCCGGCAGGTTCTGCAGACGATCCCAGAATGAAGCGACTGGAGGTCGCTGCTGCTCACTTTAACCTCAGGCTCCTGGTTCTGACCCAGTCAGAACCGACACAACCCGACATCGATGTGATAAGATTACAAATAAGATTCCTGAAGAAAATGGGGCCAGAAATCATCCGGGTTCTGGTTGAACCGGACCCGGACGGGAGGCTGTTTGTAGAACCACAGCCACAAAATAACAACACTCATCACAGAAAAATGGGATCCATTTTAAAGTCAAGTTGTTAATTCAGTTATACCACAGGAATCATTATGTCACAGTTTCAAACTAAATATTTAGTCAGTTAGCTAAATATTTAGCCTCATGCTAAATATTCAGCTAGCAAGGTAAATAATTACAAAAGAAATGTTTAGTTAGCGAGCCATCTGTCTGACCTCAGGATAAATACTTAGCTCTAAACTAAAGATTTAGTCAGCAGGCTAACTATTTAGCTATAAACTAAATATTTAGCTGAAAAGCTAAATATTTCTTTACCAAACTAAGAAAGCTAACTATTTAGCCTCAGCCTAAAAAGCTGAATATTTAGTTTGAAAAGCTGCTTCTTCTACATGAACTAAGTACTCAAACTAAATATTTTGGTTGCCTGCTAAATCCACAGCTTGGAACTGAATATTTAGTTTGAAGCTAAGCGTTTAGCTTCCTGAGTGAACCAGCTGCAGGCGGTCCCCGCCCGGCTGCTTACCGGCGGCCCCCGCGGCCCCTGCGGCCCCGGTGCCCCCTGGGGGCCCGGCTCTCCAGGCTGGCCCTGAAACAGATCAGGAAGGAAGGAGCCATGTTTATAATAAATCTCTTTCCATATCCAGACCCTAAACTATCTCCACATTGATCTTCCCGTTTCCATGGGAACAGCAGCTAAAGCTCAGCTCAGGTAAAGACAGAACCAGACCCATAGGATGTTCTGATCGGGTCATGATGCTGCCTACCTTCTGTCCGTTGGCACCGGGTCGTCCTCCGCCTCCCGGTCCTCCAGCACGTCCCGGGTCACCCTGCAGGGAATCACCAGAACCAGAACCTTAAATCTGACCCTGACAGCCCAGGGTCAGAGGTCAGAGCCTGAAGCTCATCCTCAGTTAGAAGGTTGAAGGTTAAAGGTCAGGACACTGAACCAGTGTGTGAACTATGAACACGAACTGATTCTTACCTGCCGTCCAGGAAACCCCATCATCCCTTTTGGTCCCTGCGGGCCTCTGTTCCCTCTGGGTCCCTGCAGAACCAGAACCAGAGCCGGAACCAGAATTAGAATCAGATCCGGAACCAGAACTGAAATCAGAGCCGGAACCAGAACCAAACTCAGAATCAGAGCCAGAACCAGAACCAGAGTCAGAACCAGAGCTGAAATCAGAGCCGGAACCAGAATCAGAGCCGGAACCAGAACCAGAACCAGAGTCAGAATCAGAGTCAGAATCGGAATCAGAATCAGAGCCGGAACCAGAATCAGAGTCAGACCCAGAATCAGAACCGGAACCAGAACCAGACTCAGAATCAGAGCCGGAACCAGAATCAGAACTAGAGTCAGAATCGGAACCAGAATCAGATCCGGAACCAGAACCAGAACCAGAGTCAGAACCAGAACTGAAATCAGAGCCGGAACCAGAACCAGACTCAGAATCAGAGCCAGAACCAGAACCAGAGTCAGAACCAGAGCTGAAATCAGAGCCGGAACCAGAACCCTCAGAGCTCTGTTCTCCTCCTGGAGGCAAAGTGAAACCGTTTGGAGGAAACTCTGCAGTCGGCTGGTTATTCAACAACAAATGAAAACATTTCTTTAATTTTAATCTTCTGCTGAGTTTCACCGATAGGAGATTTCTGGCCGATCGCCGATTACCGATCTTTTAAAAATCTTACAGATTCCGATTTTGGCCGAAACCATTTTTGTGCTGAATTTGCAACAACAGGGTGACTGTAGTTAACTGTAGGCGAGCAGACACGACCTGGTCGGCCGGTTTGTCAGTCACACCTCCCTCACAGAAGACAAGAAAAGCACAGTGGTTGAATTTTAGACCTTGGCAGAGGTTGATAACCTCAGTGGATAAGATTGGCTTCACATGTGAAATCGGCCGATCACAGATCTCCCAAAATTAAGGAAATTGGCACCAATACCATGGCCCAATCGGTGTAAACATGATCACTTTTTGAATTCTGCACCTAAAAATAAACCAAAGTATGGAAAAAAACCCACTATGACTAAGAACCAAACTAGAACACAACAATATTTAGCTTATGATAACTAATGAAAACATGCAAACACACTGTAAAAACTAAACAAAGCCAACAGAAAGTCTCCAGACAGCTGCTGGGAGCCAAGTGTTAGCAGTTAGCAGGAAGCGTTAGCAGGAAGCGTTAGCAGGAAGCGTTAGCAGTCTGGCAGGTGAAGATGAGGTGGGATCACTCCTACCTTTGGACCTGAAGCTCCTGGCACACCTGGTGGTCCTGGTCTCCCTTTGTCTCCAGGTGCGCCCTGCAGAGAGCAGGTCACACGCTGAGCACAGCTCAGCAGTCAACATGGCGGCGGTTTGTTTGTTCTCCTACCGTGGAGCCACTGGCGCCTCGTCTCCCGTCCCGACCCTGCGGCGCAGAGAGCAACTCGTCATCTACTGACGCATTAACCTGAGACTTTACGGTTCCTGTTCCGACCTCCAGTCTCTCTTGGTGCTGTGGTAACCATGGCAACAAGGTGTCGTTTTTTTTTTACACTTGGGCTTGGCTGATTAGCTTCTTTAAAAGCTCAAATAGCACCTGACCTCTGACCCCAGATCCAGAGAAGTTGGGAAGGAGGCTTGATGGATGCAGAGACAGGAGGAGGAAGGTGAACCTTCATCTCCTCTTTAGAGATTTTAAGAGGAGCAGCAAAAGCAAAGGAGGTGGATTAGCAGAGCATCATCTCTGTGCTTCCTGGATGCTGAACTCTTAGCATGTCACAATGGCTAATGAAAATGTTATACAGCAACAGTCTTCAGTGAGAGGCCACTTCAGATTCACTGTGACACTGACTGCTACTGGACATCCTTCCTTCCCACAGCATCAACTGATAAATAATTCTTTGAAGATACTAGCATTCAGAGGTCAGCACTGCTAAACAGTTAGCTCTGCTAATGCTAAAGCACTACACCAACATGGAATTTAATGGAAGCTAATGCTAACATGCTAAAATTAGCGTAAGATGATGAGCTGATTTCCTTTTGTTCCAAAATAAACACAACTTAAATAAACCAATAAATGATTAAACAATTGTCATTAAATTAAATAGTTTAAAACAGGAAGCTAAATATTAAACAATAATTTGACACTTATTTGTGTTGTGATGATTATCTGCAGTCAGGCATGATTCCTCATGTGCAGTGGGCGGAGCTAACGCTGCTCTGGTTATGATTGGTCTGAACCAGACTCTCTGTGCTGGCTAACCAATCAGAAGCTAAGAGGAAGTACTGCAGCACTACAGTGATTGGTTAAGGGATATTTGGCTGCACTGAAGAACATAATGATTAAATCAATATTTAATTAATAATGTAACTTTAACAGATACTCAGCTTCCTAAGTGGGTCAGCGTTAGGTTGGGTTCTGCGGCGTTAGGAGACTCACCGGGTTCCCGTCCTCTCCGTCCCTCCCGGGACGTCCCTGCCGTCCAGGCGTTCCCTGGGAATGGAAACACAGCCGGATGAGAACAGCGACCAGATGTGTAAAACCTCTGGATCCGGACCAGAGGCCCAGCTGCTGGTAACCAGAACCCGGTAACGATGACCTGGTTCTGGTTCCTAATGTCCCTCCAGGAAACAGTGGAGGACGACGTTCGTCTGAGAACGACTCGCCTTCAGCTCCACTTCAGGCCTCAGATCAAATCACCATGTTAATCCAGGGAAACTCAGTCCCTCCCAGCTGACCGGGCCAAACACATCGGATCTGCTGAGAACGGTTAAAGATGGCCGACTTCATTATTAATAAACTGGAATTGTGTGGTTTAATATAGAAGTCGTATAAATTCATGTTCTGCCAGAGAAACATGAGTTTGTTCAGTCCAAGCAGCTGAGGGACAGATTAAAAACAGGATGTTGAATAATCTCTTCATGGAGGATCCTGATCAGCCAATAGGGATCCGTTACCAGGCAGGATGGGAGAATAAAACCAGATCGCTGCTGTCTGTCACGCAGAAACAGCCTTCTTTAAGTTTTCACTGCGGTGCCAACAGGCGCCGCCAATCGATTAATTTTTATTCAGGTTTCAGCAAAACAATGGGAAATTAGTCAATATTTGATGAACTTCTCCTGAACAGGCGATCAGAACCGTTGTCCCAGATTTGGATCAGCTGATGCTCATCAGATCTTTATTTGTTCAGTTTTTGTTTTTCTGTTTCTGTTTTTCCTGTGATTTTATGGGAGAACAGATTCTGTGTTGTGTTTAACGGGATCCATAAATAAACCAGAATAAACTCTCCAGTCCCACTGAGGCCCGTCTGAGTCCAGTTTGCCTGAATTATTCTGTTATTTCTGTAATGAACTCCCTGAACCAGAAAGTGCTTATTTCTCCAGCGTGTCCCAGTTTCACAGCAGCAGAATGTTTGTAGCCTGACTCACAATTATTGGCTGGGAAATTTACAGCTGCTCCAAGTTTCTGCAGCCAGATTCCAGAAGATCGAGAGCCAAGGCCGACTGTGTCTGGCTGCAGCATCTACAGCCTGACTCTGAAACCATGGCAACCCTTAAAACACGCATTCAGTCCAAACAGGATCTACCTGAAGGATTCACAGATTCCTCTCATCACAGAGCATCTCTGGCTTTCAGCAGAAGCTTTCAGAGGTCATCCTTCCACCAAACCTTTGACCTGAATGTTGGGCTGATAATGAGACGTTTCTTACCGGGTCCCCCTGGTTGCCAGGTTCTCCTTTGGGTCCTGGTGTCATGTTGTTGCGCCCCGGCTCGCCCTGTTAAATAAAGCAAACTCTGCAGTGTTCAGTGACTCTGGATTCAGGAAGTGTCCACTCTGAAACATCTGAAACACTGCCTGTCAGATTCAGGTTTTGTTGATGTAAAGAATCAGTTTTCAGACTAATTCAGGCTTAAATCTCCGTTAAGAGTCCAAACATTTACATTTGTCCTGAGAGGATTTACACATCTGAGCTCCTGAGTCGCTTCAGCCTGGATGAAATATGAACTGTCAGAAGGAGAACGTCCCGCCTGCGTTGGCCTCCTTAGCTGTGTTTATAGACCGAACTCCGGCGGTTTTAATGAATGCTCCTGAACCATTTACTGTCTTGTGATTTAAAGGCAGATAATATATATATTTTTAGCAGGAAGCAACAAGGAAAGTTTATTTTTGCGTGTCTTATAGATTTTCAGAGGGAATTTGACCTTGTGTAATGGGTTCCCGGGTTCTGGATGGGTTCCCGGGTTCTGGACCGTCAGCAGCAGATAAAGCTGAAGAGCAGCATGGAAATGAGCAGGCTGTGTTACTCCAGCTTCTCTCAGCTTATTAATGAACGAACCAGCTCATCTAACTGTTGATACAGCCCGATTTATAGTTCAGTAATAATAAAACATTGTAATAGTTTGGGAAACGCTGCATTTTCAGTCACTAAGAGCAGGAATTAAGGAGAAACTTTAAAACTCTGTTAAAGCTATTTATTAAAATGCAGAACCTTGTGTTCACCATGTGTTGCTCGTCTCTGTGTTGTAGGTAAACGACCTGGTTCGGTCCGTTAAGGAGGCAGCCGGTGAAGGAAACGTCTGTTTGCAGATGACGTTGCGCTTATTGCTGAGAATCAACCTGATCCTCAGAAAATGATAAATACTGTTTATTTCTGGTCTAACAAAATGAGGTTAATGATAAACTGTGGTAAAACTGAACTTATTCATTTACATTTTGCTATGGGACTTTTATTTGTCTATTACTAAAAAATAAAAATATTTGGGATTTATTGTGGATGAACATCTCACATTTGAAGAATGAATAAAAACAGCATTAGGTGGTGTTGTAAACAAAGTTACATTTTGTCATGTCAGCTCATAGATTAAAAAACATTTTCTGTTGGGACTTATCCAACAGATATACTTGGACTAGACACTTTGAGAGGTGTCTAGTCCAACCTCTCAAAGTGTTGAGAGTTTATAGAGACAAGTCTCTATAAACTTGTCTCTATGTTTATAGAGACAAGTTGAGATGTAATATTGAAAAAATTAAATTATTTTATTTTGAAGCTTATAAGTATAAACGGGCTGGTGGTATTTTAGGTAAACTAAAATTACAAAAGGTGTTAATGGTACTGAGGTTTATGTGATGGAGTTTAACTGAAAACTTTGACTGTACCATTGAAAGCTGCCACAAAAGAAATAAACTAAATATAACTGTCATTTAACTGTTACTGCATTAGCTCAGGCTAGCAACTAGCATGCCAATAATGGTCACCCATTAGATGGCCTCTTCCTCTGCTGTCCTTTAGCACAGTTAGGGGACGGCTAGCAATGAACAGGTTAGCATTAGCACTGGATAGGTTAGCATTAACATTGGATAGGTTAGCAATAGCATTGGATAGGTTGGCATTAGCATACTTAGACTGGTCACCCAGTGGATTGGTTCCTTCTACTGTTAATTAGCATGGAAAGGCTAACGTTAGCATTGGACAGACTGGCGTTAGGCTCGAATAAGCTAACAGCTAGCATGCCTATGCTGGTTATCCACTTTATCAGACCGATTCTTTTTCTTTAAATTAAACTTTATTAATGAAAATGGTTGTTATACAATATCTGTGCATACATTATATGCACTGACGTGTTTTTTGACACTTTACTGTAATCCAACGTGACACCAAGCATGAACATGCTGTACTACACATGGCTGAAGTTGGTTTTTAAAAGCTAGATTTTGATTCTGACATCTTGACTTGATATGTGAAAGTCAAAAAGTCATTTTAGTTCACAGCTCAAGTAAAGAAATCACAATCTACGTTTCAAAAATTCTGCTTTTAGTGTAGAATAATCTAGTCCATGTTTGTAGAGCCTACGTATTTAACTTTTTTAAATTAGAGCAAATTGGGTGCTGTGGTGATGCAGGGGCAAAGCACGACCCACATACTGAGGCCTTAGTTCCCGTGGCGGTGGTCACAGGTTCGATTCTGGCGACATTTGCTGCATGTCTTCCCCCTCTCTCATTACCCTGTTTCCTGTCAAACTACTTTTCAAACTAAAACCTTTAAAAAAAAAAATTAGAGCAAATTAATGTGAAAAGTGAGAAGGTCTCGCCCTTTAGCCATGTTCCCAATCAGAAGCCAACTTCAGCTCCGTATGATTCAGTATCTTTGTGACCAGTCTAGACATGCTGGCTGTTAGTTTACTCAAGGCTAATGCTAGCCTACCCATGCTAATTAATGGTAGATAATGAAGATCATTCAGAGGGTGATCAGCCATGCTAGATGTTAGCCTAGCCCGGGGGGGGGGGGGGCCCCCCCGGCCCGGGGGGGCCCCCCGCACCTTTA
>NW_015114601.1:24341-31365 GCF_001443285.1 Poecilia latipinna
AAAAAAAAAATATTGTAGGGGGTTGGACGCCCTTTGTATGTTTCGCCCCCGCCGGGGGGGGGGGGGGGCAGCTCCAGGCCTGGAGGGCCTCCTGCAACCTTTAGATGTCTCAACTTCAACACACCTGAGTCAAATAATGAGTTCGTTAGCAGAACCTGACTGCACTGAGGAGGAGATTCAGCTGCTGGATTCAGGTGTGTTGGACCAGGGAGACGTTAAGAGCTGCAGGACTCGGATCATCCCTGGACGAGCCAATACTACCAATAGACTGCTAATGGACAGCAGAGGAAGAAAGCCAAGTGAAACACATTTTCACTGATTTTGTTGGTGCAGTGAAGGTCATGATGTTTAGTTTTGGCTTCAGGCCAAACATTTTCTGACTGCACTGCTGGACTCTGAGCTGCTTGTTGTGGCGCCGGATCAACTCCCACCGACAGAGTAAATATCTGGGCTGCTGCTGATCCGGACTGATAACAGCGACACGCGGCTGCAGGAGGCAGAGTGGGAATGAGGCTTCATATTTAGCACCAGCAGAAGAAACCAGCAGGAAACTTACCGGATCTCCTCTCAGGCCTCGGTCTCCTTTCAGTCCTTCCTCGCCTCTGATCCCTGGGATTCCCTGAAGATGACAGGTTAGTCTGTAGAGCCCATAATCAACAAAAGGCTTCTCAGAATCTGAGGCCTGAAATGTCAGACTGTACAGCTGTGGTTGGAGAGTAAAAACATTTAAATGGACATCATGGGTTTTTACCTGGCTCCCAGGATCTCCTTTCTGTCCTTTCATCCCATCCACCCCCTCCTTTCCCTACGAAGAAGAAGAAGAAAGCTGAGTTTACGGCAGGAAGACCTCCATCTTGCTGCTGCAGCATCACATCAACAGTTTCTGGCTTTGCTGCAGCAGGAGTTCAGGACTGACAGATAACATCTGAAATCATCTCCCTTTCAGGTCACACACAGCGCCACCTTCAGTACACTGTGGTTTCAAAACAGAACAACTAAAGAGCCATGCTTGTCGCCATCCTGACACTCATTGTTTTAGGACAGGTTAACTTCATGAGAGGACTGGAAGTTTTAGTCCCGGAAGCAGACGCTGCGTCTACTTTTAAGACGAGGCTGAAAACTTTCCTCTGATAAAGCTGACAGTTAGCTGATAGGTTATCCTGATCTGTCTCTGAAGTGAAGCTGCTATCGACACGCTGCAGCGTGACGTCACACACCAAGATCCCACCCCCAGCTTCCTGCTGGAGGGCAAAACTACTAGTGACAGTGTGTTACTGCTACTCAAAGGTGGCATTAATATCATTTGCTAATGGCAAATGATATTTATTAAACAGCCAACAGAAGGTGTCAGTGGCATAAAGGTCTCATTTATTCATTGGTCTGATGTCATATCCTGAATGTATAAGAAACTAATTTAAGGATTTGTGTTAGAAGTGAGATATAATCACCAAATTAACATAAATAAAAACATGAAATATATCCCTGTGTATCTCTACACGACTTTAATTAGTAAAATAAGTTAATTTATGAATGAATAAACAAATAAAGTTTGAATTTATGGAGAAATATAATTTCCTACCTGCTCTCCATCCACTCCACTCAGTCCATCTTCTCCATCTTCACCCTGCAGCAGAGAAACAGTCAGCCATCCCCAAATCCTACACTTTACATGCACTCTATGAATTGTTATAAACGCCAAATGCATCGTTTCACTGATTCCAGCAGAGCTCAGTGTCTCACCCTGTCTCCAGAGAAGCTGTGAGATCCCTGCCAAAGGAAACAAGACATCCATAAGAACAATGCTCGCTCAAAGAGCAATGAATAAGCAGGAAACTGGGAGCAGCTGCACAAAGCTAAATGTTTAACTCACATCTCCACATACCAGAAAACTGTTTAAATTAATACATTCCTATGTAAGTAGGTTAACTCTGAAATACATATGGCAGCGCCGTTTCAACTGAATATGATAAATCTGTTCTTTGAAATGAGAATTTGTTTTTGAAATTTAAAATGTAAAACACATTTCATACAAAAACTAGTTTTTAAGCAGACTAAAACAGACCGTTTACATTTTTACGACGTGACTTGAATGTTGCATAAATTCTGGTGTAAATAAAATGGCGGACATCGGAGCAGAAGTGGGACAATAAGAGAGTAGATCTGTGTAATGAAGTGGTTAATGCTCAGCTATTAACCAGCAACAGACCTTAAGAAGCATATAAAAGGTAAGTCCCTTTGCATTTATGTTTTGAGCTGCTTCAGAACGATGCCGTGTGCTCAAGGAAACGATGCTAACTGCTGCTAGCGTATTAGCATGCTAGCGCGATGTAGCTAGGAGCTGCGCTAGCATTGATGCTGCTAAGGGATTGTTTTGATTAATTGTTAATCTATTCAGTCAGTCATCAAATAATTTGTTAGCAACAATACAAAAACGTGACAAAAATTTAGCTGCTGTGTATATATATAAACAGATCCAAAAACTAATTCTTAGGATATAAAGGAAAGTAAAAGTGGATAGTAAATTGTACCTAAATCCTTATAAATAAACTTCCAGACTTAATGTCATTTCCTCAGCAATTTCTTTTCAATTTCCACTTAGTTAATTTAACATCTAGTGCTAATCTATTGATGTCAAGCTAAGTTTTACGATTGTCTAATTTCATGTCAATAGGGGAAAATGGCTCATTTATTTTTCCCAGAACAGCACATATCAATATAATCTGTAAAAATAATAGATTATAATAAATTAGTGCTATTGCCACTCCCAATATAATCTAAAACTCTGAAGGGTTTGTGGGAAGAAATCTTGATGGTTTTAGCTGTGGGCCCAGTGAGCAAACAAGCTGCTTGTTTTTGGCTCCGTTAAGTTTTTCTTTCACCCAGCTCTTTGTTGGCAGCCCAAGGAAAGGAGCTGGACTCAGTTTTAGTTTTCACAAACCAAAGTCTAATTTATTCTGACCACATTTAAACTTGAACAGTGCTGGGTCCTTCATGCAGTGTAAACACCACAAAGCTGTCAGTTTCTCAGCCCCAGGAAGGCTGTGTTAATATGAACACAGTTCACATTTTAAAAAGCTTACAGTCTTATTTAGTCAACAATTAGCTGTTGTTTTATGTCTGAAACTCCATAAAACTTCCAACTAAGCCTGAGACTTTAATTCCACAGATTTTGGCCCAATTAAGCACTTCTTTTTTTTTTACATGCAAAACTCCCGTGCCTCCATTGTTTCTGGTACACCTGTAAGTCTGACGCACAGCAACGCCTGTAAACAACAGCAATGGACGACAAAGACATAAATTTCTGTTTCAAAAAAACAACGATCTGATTGGACGCTGGGAGAGTCTGTTCTTATGTTCAAGTTGTGCTAAAAAGAGAACGGGTGTGAATACTTTAATAATTAAACCCTAAATCAGCAGAGAGTTTCCCAGGTTGCTGCAGCTTTTTCCCGCCGTACCTTCGGTCCTCTGGTTCCCGGACATCCCTGGGTGCCCTGAGGCCCTGGAGGCCCGGGAGGCCCTCGTCTGCCCTGCAGCAGCCAAACCGGGTGAGCCGTCAAACTGAACAGTTTATTTAAACCAAAAAAACAGCAGTCTTTGAAAGCAGCATAGTGTCAGAGCAGATCCGTACTTACATGAGAGCCTACGTCTCCAGGATAGCCGCCGTGGCCCTTCAGACCAGGCGAGCCCTGTTGAGAAACACAGAGAAGCTCAGAGGCAGAAACTGCAGCGTTTTGATGTTGAGAACACCTGAAACGGTGAAACTCAGCTGCAGGTTCCTCGCAGTGCCAGTGGGTGGAGTCAGACAGGTGTAACGTCTGCCGTTTGGTCTGTATCTGGGCTCCCGGTTCCCCAAACCGCTGTTAAGATGCTGTGACATGTTTCCAGAGCCATCTTTAAACGCATTGTGAGCATGCGCGCGCGCTAACGGCGGTTTACACCTGTGGGTCAGCGACCAGCAACCAGCCAGCAAAAGGTAAAAAACTTTTTCACAGTTTCTTCCAATTAAATAAGTCAGGTAATGTTGGTGGATTACCTGACTGGTATATAATGTATCACATTAAGCTTGTTAAAAAGATTACTAATGTTGTTTTCTGTGTTCAGAGGTGAGTTGTAACTAGACTCAGTTTTCCTGCTCTGCATTGAGTAATATTATGAACTATTACTACTCTTACTTGAGAACAATTTCTTTATACTCTATCCAATAAAGTAACTTTGATGAAGAAAGAACAAACACATTTTAACCAAAAAATATTAGACACAATACAGTTTATGTTGAAGTGAGACCTCTTGTCTTTATACCAGCTTTGTTGTGGTGTCATTTTCTGTCTGCTGAGCCTTTTGTGTTGTTTGTAGATCAATAAGACACAGAAAACAGGACATGTTGTAATTACATGACCCTGTTCTGACAGGTACACATTACCTAAGTATTATTTTATGGAAAGTTTGATATTGAAAACGTGTTTCTTCTTCCTGGATGTGTTATTTTGTATTTAATAATCGTGGGTTTTTTTTATGTTGGTCTTTAAAATGCCAAAATTTAGACAATGGATTACATTGTCTAAATTGAATCCATGAATTACAGGAGCCGAGTAGAAATATTTTCTGCAACCTGGAATAAAACCCTAAAACAGGAAAGGTAGGACTCTTTATGTTTTGGGCTTCATGAAATGAGCTTCGTCTTTCCTCTTCGCCAGCTGCTGGTTCAGCGACTTTTGCATGCAGATCACTGATACTGTTGGGAAGAGCAGAGTTTGAGCTTTAAACTTGAAAGGTAACTTCTTGAACATTCACTGCTTTGTGTTTCTCTGGTTATCTGTGTTTAGCATCCATGTATGTTTTTTTCATCTAGCTGCTGGAATTGGGTGTTGTTGTGGTAGAAAATATTGTTTCTGTCATTTACATGAGCCTTTCCCCATTACGTGGATATGAAATATCCAAACGCTGGTTTTGGATATTTCCAAAACCAGCATTTTGGAAATATCCAAGTCCAAGGTGGCAACCCTGGACTTGGGTTGCCACCTTATCGTGGTGGAGGGGTTTGAGTGTCTCAATGATCCTAGGAGCTATGCTGTCTGGGGCTTTATGCCCCTGGTAGGGTCACCCAAGGCAGACAGGTCCTAAGTGAGGGACCAGACAAAGTGCAGCCCGAAGACCCCTATGATGTGCACAAACTTCGGACTTGGTGTTCCCTCGCCCGGACGCGGGTCACCGGGGCCCCACTCTGGAGCCAGGCCTGGAGGTGGGGCACAATGGCGAGCGCCTGGTGGCCGGGCTTTTACCAGCCCGGCCAGGCTCAGCCCAAAGAGGAGATGTGGGTCCCCCTTCCTATGGGCTCACCACCTGTCGGAGGGGCCAAAGGGGTCGGGCGCAGTGTGTTACGGGCGGTAGCCGAGAGAGGGGACCCTGGCGGTCCGATCCTCAGTTGCAGAAGCTGACTCTTGGGATGTGGAACGTCACTTCCACATCCAGCACCAGCCGGAGCTGGTGTTTGAGGCTGAGAGGTTCCAGCTAGAAATAGTCGGTCTCGCCTTGATGCATGGCTCTGGTTCTGGAACCAGTCTCCTTGAGAGGGGCTGGACGTACTTCCACTCTGGAGTTGTGAGAGGCGCCAGGCAGGAGTGGGCATACTCGTTGCCCCCCATCTCGGCGCCTGTACATTGGAGTTTACCCTGGTGAATGAGAGGGTAGCCTCCCTACGCCTACGGGTGGGGGACGGGTCCTGACTGTTTGTGCTCACGGGCCAAACAACAGTTCAGATTACCCACCCTTCTTGGAGTCCTTAGAGGGGGTACTGGAGGGTGCTCCTCCTGGGGACTCCCTTGTTCTACTGGGGGACTTCTACACTCACGTGGGCAATGACAGTGAGACCTGGAGGGGCGTGGTTGGGAGGAACAGCCCCCCGATCTGAACTCGAGTGGTGTTCTGTTGTTGGACTTCTGTGCTTGATACAGATAACGAACACCATGTTCAGGCATAAGGGTATCCATATGTGCACTTGGCACCAGGACACCCTAGGCCGCAGTTCGATGATCGATTTTGTCATCGTTTCATCGGATCTGCGGCCGTATGTCTTGGACACTCGGGTGAAGAGAGGTGCGGAGCTGTCCACTGACCACTACCTGGTGGTGAGTTGGCTCCGGTGGTGGGGAAGGAAGCCGGTCAGACCTGGCAGGCCAAACGTGTAGTGAGGGTCTGCTGGGAACATCTGGCGGAGTCTCCTGTGAGAAGGAGCTTTAACTCCCATCTCTGGCAGAACTTTGAACATTTCTGGGGGAGGTGGGGGACATTGAGTCTGAATGGACCATGTTCCATACCTCCATTGCTGAGGCAGCTTATCGGAGCTGCGACCGGAAGGTTGTCGGTGCCTGTTGCGGCGGCAACCCTCAAACCCGTTGGTGGACACCTTCGGTGAGGGATGCTGTCAAGCTGAAGAAGAAGTCCTATCAGGCCTTTTTGGTCTGTGGGACTCCAGAAGCAGCTGATGGGTACCGGCAGGCGAAGCAGCATGCGGCTCGAGTGGTTGCTGAGGCAAAAATTCGGGCATGAGAGGAGTTTGGAGAGGCCATGGAGAAAGACTTCTGTACGGCTTCAAGACGATTCTGGTCCACCCTTCGGCGTCTCAGGAGGGGGAAGCAGTGCAGCACCAACACTGTTTATAGTGGGGATGGTGTGCTGCTGACCTTGACTCGGGACGTTGTGGGCCGGAGGGCGGAATACCTTGAAGACCTCCTCAATGTCACCAACAGGCCTTCCATTGAGGAAACTGAGCTTGGGGACTCTGGGTCGGGCTCTCCAATCTCTGGGGACGAGGTCGCCGAGGTGGTCAAAAAGCTCCTCGGTGGCAGGTCCCCTGGGGTGGATGAGATCCGCCCGGAGTTCCTTAAGGCTCTGGATGTTATAGGGTTGTATTGGCTCACGCGACTCTGCAATATTGCATGGACTTCGGGGACAGTTCTCTTGGATTGGCAGACTGGGGTGGTGGTCCCCCTGTTCAAAAAGGGGGACCGGAGGGTGTGCTCCAATT
>NW_015114601.1:35565-51804 GCF_001443285.1 Poecilia latipinna
TTCCTGGAGGAGCTTGAAGAAGTGGCCTCCCTTCTTAAGCTCCTGACCCCACGACCCGACCCCGGAGGAAGTGGAAGAAAATGGATGAATGGTTTATGTATATCATGTGTTTGGATTGATTTTGCTGGTGAAAGTGCTGCTGTTGGGGCTGACCCAGTGTTTCACTGTTTAACCCTGCCTCTCTCCTAGACAAAGCTATCACCTAAGCTACCACAAAGGTTTGCATCAGCTTTTCCCTACTTACTTAAAGTTACCTGACAAAGTTACTGCTGAGACAACTGTCCAAAACACAGGTAAGATGAGGAATGAGGCCTACTCAGTGAGCCTAAAAAGCTGCAGAAACGTTGGACCTGACCGTGAACAGGCAGTCGAAACATTGCTGTAGTTCTGGAAACAGAGAAAAGTTTTTCTCTCACCTTTGTTCCAGGTTGCCCAGGAGGACCATGAGGGCCTGGAGGTCCTGAACATTTACACGAAACGTTGCAGCAAACCCGATCCGCTACAGAGCTCTGCAAGAAGTGACACGGAATATACAAAAATCTAAATTCAGCAACAGCAATCTAGCAAAAATTTTATCTCAATCCCATCCTGTGCAAAACAGTTTCCGGTTTAATGATGTAAAGACATGTTAGCTTTTATGGTAGTAATGCCAACTAACAGCATCTTTGGGCGATTAATAAGACATAATGATTCTTTGCATGGCTCTTCAGAACGCTACGCCACGATGGATGTTTAAACAACTCATGTGAAGCTTGTGAAAACCAGACAGCTGGTCACCTGACGTCATTTTTATTTAGTTGATTTCACTTTAAGATGCTCACAGGACGGGGCGGGCTGCTCAAACAGGCAAGGATGAAAAACAGAGTTGTTTTATTTTATTTCATTTAATGAGGGAAGATGCAGCGGCAATGGATAGCAGCCGTCAATCATAATGACTGTCAGCCTTTACAAGGTAAGAAAACTAAAGTTTATATACTTTATAAGTGAGTATGATTAGAAAGATGCAATCAAATATTGTATTATGGAGAAGGTACCGAGGTAGTAACCATGGAGACAATGCCGCACCGTCATGTAGCCTAGCATGTATGGAAAAAATCTGTAGCATCTCATCCGTTTTTGAATCTGCTCCAGTGTAAGGGGGAACGCTTCATGGTGTGAATTCAGGCCAAATCGGCAATTTAATCAACATGTCAGGAGGAAGGAGGGATTGGCCGGTTTCTAAGCTAGCTATTTCCAACTTTTGTAAATACCGCTTTCTCTGAGCTCCAACCAGGTGTGTTACGATCACAGACACATTAGTTTGACTTGAACAAGAAGCCAGGAATAAGCTGGCAAAAACGAATAGAGAGAACAATCTCAGTCGCTCTGTTCCTGGACTCATGTTTTCCTCAAACAAGACACACACTCACCTGGCCATCCAAGTGAAAGCAAGGAAAATATGATTTATCAACATGGATCAGTTATGGTGTTTACGTATCTGTAATGAAGGTCGTCATTACTTGGCTGGAAAACACTTAAAATGTGTATTGAATGATAAATGAAACAGGTACAAACAAATTGAAGTATTTTATTGTTTGGTTTTTATGCAGTGTCATCTCAGCTGGAACTGATGGTGTCCTGTTAAAACAAACAAGTGGGTAACATAAGTATTGTGACTGTTTGAAATGCACTGAAATGTTTGAAGACTTTGTGTATATGTGGCTAACATATACACAAAGCCATGTCCTCTGCTCTGCCTCTTCCTCTGCAGGGTGTTCAGGGTAAAAGATTCCCCGGGGCCCTGAGCACCTTTCAAAGGTTCCGGAAGAGACCAAAGCAGATGGAAGGGAGAGCAATAGAGCTATGCACTTTAGAAGTTCAATGTTGGATTTATATTTATAGAAATGTCTTTTTAGAGGTGCTTAAAATTAATAGTATTATTCTGAAGATTTGGTTATTTTTGTCAAAGTTTGTTTGTGTATGTATATTGTTTTACCCTGTTTCTTGTTGGGTGTAGCAGGGTTGTTAGTTAAACGTTGGTGAATAAACACCCAGTGGGTCTGCACCGTTTCTCTGCCTCAAGTCTCCTACTTAATCCAGTCGCTAAAGGCCATCCTAACAGTGTCCATAGTTAGCGGCGGGGCCCCGGACAGGTCCGCCACCCCGTGAGGTGAAAAAGAGGTCATGTATTCACAAACCTTTCAATCACAACCAGGATCTACATCAGCAGTTTGAGCTGCAGTCGTTTATGAGCTGGACTGGGCCATCCTTCTCTCCTCAGCTCCATGACTCTGCCATTTCAGATACTGACCAATGCTAACTAGCATAGCTGCAGACATGGAGATGGTCCGACGCAGTCATGTAGTCAATCTTTATGTTTTTTAAACCATCATCTTTGGGGAGAAAATGACCAGCTCCTTCCGTACATATTCCACCTGCCAAACTGATCCACACAGGGTAATGCTTCCCCGGTGCCCTCATTAAGCTGCCAACCTTAATAAGTTGGACCGCTGGGGTCCGGTCTATTGGAGCTAACTGTTCCTTTGTCCAGATTAGCAAAAGATAGGCACCTCCACCTCCAGTGACTAGACGTCTGGGTGCATTCTCATTCACAAAACCTTTAAAATAGTTTAAAGCGGCTTTTTCTAAACTCACCATCTGTTGCAGGATGGTGCTGCTGATGCTCAGGTCTCTGATTCTCAGAGGAGCCTGGTAGTAGTATCCCCGTCCAAACTCAACCATCTGGAGCTCCGGGGCAGCCGCCTCCTTCAAGGCCACGGCGAACAGGGCGCTGACTCCTGCAGAAAACAAACACCTAATGCTTCAGTACCGATACTTTAAATCACGATTGTTCCTTACTTTGCAGTGTCAGTGAGTCAATCATTAGATTAAGCTCCACCTTCTGTTAAATAAGATGATGATGTAACAATCTAAGGTTGTTTTTTAACTGCTGATGATGTCCTGATAAGAAAATGTCAGTAGAAAGATCCAGACTACTGTAATCTGTGGAAAATGCTGCAGATCATAAGCAGCTCAGTGGCTCTTCTTTAACTACAATGGATTAAATTACGTCTTTCAATTCTTCATCATTTTCATATTAATATGATTGATTATATATGATATTATCTATTATAACTATCACCCAAAGTTAAAAAGACAGAGAACAGCGACAGAAATCTGCAGCTGAAGTTCAAATAAAACTGGAAATATGTGGTGGTGTTACCAGAGGCTCTTAGCCGCTCAGATTCCTGCTTCAGTATCGCCACGTTTTCATTAAGTCCATCAGAGAAAATCAGCAGCACCTGATGAAAAATGTCCATCACATTAGATTAGCTAAGGTGTTAAGAGCTCTGAAACCTGGATGAACAATACAGATCACCCGAAAATAAATGAAATGTCATTGGAACTGATCTTCAGTTCAATAATTCAATTCAAACGATGGATATGGATCCATCCCACAGAGTGAAATATTTCAGTAGTTATTTCTGCTTGGTTTGATGATTCTGGTTTTCAGCTTAAAACAAATTCAACAGTTTTTCAGAAAATAAAATATGAAATTAGAGCAATAAAAAGGATTTTAATCCAGAAATATGAACCCAGTAACAGTATGTCCAGGTTTTGCTATGTGTGCTGTGGGGGAGTCAGAGACGGTCTGCTGAACATCTTGTCTAGTCAGCCCAGTCTTCATGGTTGTCGGACATCTTATTACATAATTGCAAATTTGAAAAAAAAAAAAGCTATTATATTCTAAGATCGAACTGTGTACCTTTAAAACAGATCACATCCTANGATGAGCGCCTTGTGCATGGTTACTTCTTGCTTGTTGCTCCTTGGTCAGTGTTCATAGTTGAGCGTTATTTGCCATCTGGGCATTGCCTCAATTGCTATGTTAAATGGTACAGAGAGTGGTGGTTTCTGACATGAGCAATATAGGCAAATGCCCAAGGCGTTATCTTTTTAGGGATGGCACCAGCGGATTGTAGCACAGAGATGGAAGCAAAGCAGAAAAAAAAGTTTGTTCTGCTTTTAATATTGGTAAAAATTATCAAGTATTTAATATCTAGGTCTTTTTATGGGAATACGGATCTTTCAGATCAGTTTGAGAAGCAATTTTGATCATATTTCACATTTTATCGTGTCATATAGCGTGGGGCGCTGGTCTTGGTCTTGACTCGGTCTCGACTTCCCTCGGTCTTGGTCTTGACTTGGTCTCGGACCCCAAAAGTCTTGGTCTTGTCTCGGTCTCGATACACTCTGGTCTTGGTCTTGTCTTGGTCTCGGGTTAGGTGGTCTTGACCACAACACTGATTAACCCTTTAGGAACAGACCTCACCTCCACCCGCGACGGTCCAACCAGATGGCTGACACTCTAAAACTGAAACCCTCTGCATCACTGGTTAACCTCCTCCTGAACATGCATCAGGCGACAGTGGAGAGGAAAACTCCACTTGAACAAGGATAAACCTCCAGCAGAACCAGAACCAGGCTCAGTGGGAGAATGCATCAGCACCTAGAGTCCGGTTCGGGTGTGTAACAGCGCCCCCTGGAGTCTGGATTCTTTCCCGGAAGATTATTTCCCGCTTGAATCAACCAGAGGTTCTGAAGTTCTGTGGTCTGAACCCGAAGAAGGTAGAACCAGGTGTGATGTTTTAGAACCTGACAGATTTGAATCAAACATGAAGGAGTTGGACTGACCACCTGTGAAACAACATGGATAAGTTCTCTTTATTACCAACGAACAGTTGGAGCATGCTCAGTAAAGTCTTCCTGTTTCAAACACATCAAGGGAGAAACAGACAGAAAATCAAAGAAACATGAAAGGAACCAAAAGGTGCAACAAGACGAAGGGGAGGTTCTGGCGGGACCATGAAGAGTCGGTCTGTTGGATGTCCGACACCGTGGAAACCGGCCAACCTCAGTGGTCTGCACACAGGATACCACATGTTGCTATGGTTACACGTTTTACCACCTACGTTGATGAATCAGACAGCACTTCCTGTCCAGTTGTGTCTTGCACCAGGTTTACCGTAGAGTTTTCAGCTGGACCAGAGTTCAAAGGTTCAGACACCAGAAGGGACCGACTGTGGTCCGTTTGAAGGTACCAGGCAGTTCAGGGGTGAACGGGCCGTCACAGTCCTGGACGAAGCAATTTGGATGATAAAACAAACACCAGCTGGACAAGGAAGCTTCAGAGTAATGTTAAGCTGGTTTCTTTCTGTCAACCAGTCGGGGCCCGCTCGACGACCTCGGGTTCAACTTGGTACCAGACTAGAAGAAAGTTTGTTTCCTGGGTTTGACCGGACCACTTAATGTTCTAGCACCGGTCCTGTTCCTTGCTTTGTGCAGAGGGGCACTGCTGTCGTCTCTTCCTGTTGTGTGTCAGCCAGCAGGTCACAGGTCAGCAGGTGTCCTTCAGTCTGACTAATCGGGCGCTCTCCTCCCACAGCCTCCAGGCTGCCTCATCGTCCTGTCCCTCTGGCGCCGCCTCCTTCTCTGCGCAGTCACTGTGGACACAGAAGGTTCTGAATGTCACTCGGTCCACCAGGGTAAAACTTCCACAAAACAGTCAAAAGTCCATCTGACCAGGTAAAACCAAACGCCATGGTGCAGAATCTAAACCCCGCCTTCTACCTGAAGTATCGGCCTGAAAGTTCCTCCAGGCCCGGCGTCACGGCACAGAACACGGTGGTCTGGCTGCCCTCCCAGGGAGTCTTCATTAGCAGCAGGGCAGGAAGCCTCAGCAGCGCCCCCAGCAGGGGAAACCAGCCCTCTATATGGCGCCCCAGCTCAGTCCGGATCACCCCAGGATGAAGACAGAAGGCTGACACGCCAGAACCTGTAGAACAAGTGAGGATACAGTTAGGAACCAATCACAGCAAGTGCTGATGACATCATCACATCATCTTCAGTGTTAATGAAGGCAATGGAGTGGGTGGGGGGAAAGGGAATCAATTGGGGTGGAGGGTGTCAGTTGTCTGGAAATGTGCTCAGCAGCAGAAGCCGTGCAGATAGTTGGTCTTCTTAGGGTCTAGTTAAAGGACTGGACTTCCTCTGTAATTCTTCTTCTCTTACCTTAGATCCAGAGGTGAGACCAACTCACCTCTGGGTCAAAGGTTGTTCTAGTGTTTGTGGACTTGTGTGAACCTCTGAGACGTCGAGCCAGTTCTCGGGTGAAGAGGACGTTGGCCAGCTTGCTCTGCCGGTAGCTCTCCAGCGCGCTGTACGGCCGCCGGCTGAAGAACAAGTCATCAAAGTTGATCTGACCTGGGAACCAGAACAGACTTCAACCATCTGCAGGGATCAGACATGTTAAGATGGTGAGGTCAGAGGTCACACCTCCCCGGTGGGCAATAGATGACACGTTGATCACACGGCTGGGGGTGGAGCTCTTCAGCAATGGCAGCAGCAGATTGGTCAACAGGAAGTGACCCAGGTGATTGACAGCTATCTGAGTCTCAAAGCCATCTTCTGTGATCCATTTAGGGCACATCATCACACCTGCAGGATGTAGACAGGTGAGCACAGAGACAGACAAGGATACAGACAGGACAGGTGAGCTCGCCTGCATTGTTGACCAGGATGTCCAGTCTGTCTTCACTGTCCAGGAAGTCCTTGGCGAACTGTGAGACAGAGTAGACGGAGGCCAGGTCCAGGTGTCTGATCACCACGTTCCCGTTTCCGGTAGACTGCCGGATCTCGTCCGCTGCCCGCTCGGCCCGGCTCAGATCCCTGCAGGCCATCACCACCCGGGCTCCTGGAGAGCCCACACAACCTGCTGTTCAGTAGTTGATTATGGGTTTACCTGACAGTTATTAATGCCCAGGAGATAAGCCCAGCGGAGCGGATTAGCTCTGCTATCCTGGATGATGGAGCCTCTCTTTGCCCTGCGGAGGAAGCTCATCCCAGCTTCAGGATCTTTGCCTCATTCCTGCTGGTGATGGACTGGTGACCAGAGTCCAACAACAACCGGTCAGAACTTTAAACCCTTTTGAAAGGGAAACTCTGCGTCTGACAAATTAGTAAAACTTCCACCAAAGTGGGCGGAGTCAAGAGACAGAGGGGTGTGGCTAAATGTGGGGATGAGCGGGGCTGTGGTCAAGATAGTACTGTTGAAAACTTACAAACTTTTCAGACCCTCTGACTTTTTACCAAAAAACCAACTAGGGACAAATCTAATGACATGGTTCTTTGTTGAGGTTCCTCTTGACTCTCCACAGGGTGGCGCTCTGTGTCTTCGGCCTTGTCCACACGTAGCCAGGTCTTTCTAAAGACAAATATCTCCACCACATCATTTAGAAAAATCTCATCACACACAAAGGATTAGTTTCAGGAAAGCTTTGATCAACATGAACCAATCTGCCACTCAGTGTTGTTTTAAACGTGCCAAACCCATAGGAGGCAGTGAAGTGTCAAGGTAAATCCTGTCAGCCAATCAGAATGCTCCAAAACAACCAGCACTTCCTGTTAGGAATCAAACATGGAGCCAGGAGGTCCATCCATGTGTTGAACTGCTTTCAAACAGAGTTCTGCATGATAAAGTTAATACAACACGAGTTGATTAGGAATCGTGTCAAAGCGAGTTTGTGAAAATATTGGCGCATCATTTGTTCCAGATGGTAATGCGTGGAACCCTAAATCTCCATTGTCCTATAAACAAATACAGTTTTCTCAAATATTCTGAGTTTTTTAGGTTATTAAACGTTTTCCCAGATATCAGATGTGAGTGAACTAGAAAGCGGGACCGTCTCAAAACAGGAAGACTCGCCTGCAGTACCACAGTTCAACACTGAGAGGGCAGCACTGAGACAGCTTTAGATAAAATACTGCAGAACTAAACAAACTGACTTGAAAAGACAGAACCATGTAGTCACCAGTATAATATGGTTTGGTTACATTTTAATGTTCACATAAACAGCGTTTTGGTAGCAGTCAGGTTGAACCGGAGCACACCTGTCCACCAGGTGAGCAGCGGCCGTCTCACCTCTCCCTGCCAGGTCTCTGCAGGTCTCCTTTCCGATGCCCGTGTTCGCCCCGGTCACCAGAACCGTTTTCCCATCCAGCCGGACCGAACAGCGGCACACTCCACCTGCGATCCACTTCCTGAGCACCACCACACCTGGAGACGGACAGACAGCCACAGGTGAGACCGTGAAGAACAGCTGGAACAGCTGGATCTGGGAACATTTCTGTGCTTCAGATCTCGTAGAAATGTGCAGATAGGTTGATGTTCCTGTGGTAAACGGGTAAACTTCAGCTCAAATCAGCTTCACATGCGGAATGGAAGCAGAGCTGAGGCCTGAAGCAACAGCACTGCTCCCCCTACTGGAGCTTAGGCAGAACTACAGCACCTCATACGCTAATAGCATTAGCTCTGTGTCTCCAGATGACCTCTGACCCTTCTGCTTTTGCTGGAAAATCTTTATACTAACATTGATAGCAAAATAATTAACTGATCTGAGTCTTTATCATCCTGTTTGGGCCAGCAAAGAATTAAAACTAAATGAAACATCATCAGAACCAGAACCTGGAGGTTCTTCTTTGCTGAGTTGCTGCAGCAGAAAATCAAACTCAGCAGCTGCTGCTCACGACCCGCCGACAACAACCAGGTCCGGACCGATATGAGACCGGACCGATATGAGACCGGACCGATATGAGACCGGACCGATATGAGACCGGACCGATATGAGACCCGACCGATACGAGACCCGACCGATACGAGACCCGACCGATACGAGACCCGACCGATACGAGACCCGACCGATACGAGACCAGACCGATACGAGACCAGACCGATACGAGACCCACCGGTTAGAGGGGCTGGTGGAAAAACGCTTTAAGGGAGAAATCAGCTCAACATGCCTGCAGGTAGTGGCAGCATCATGCTGACTGGAGAACCAGCCTGATATTATGGGATGGTCTGTATGCAAATCCATGCCACACTTTTCAGATTGATTACAGTAAGTTGTGAAAACATGATTCATTAAAACTTCAGGGAGGAAAACCTGGGAAGCTTTTTATCTAAACAAGATCAAAAATAATTCTTATTAATAATTAATGTATCGTTTATAAACTGGAGTTCCGGTTCTTTCTAGTCTCTCAGTTCCGGTCCAGTAAAATGTTCTTACAGATCAGAGTGACTCCCACTGCGGCTCCACACGTCAGCAGGACACCAACGCCCCCAGGCCCCGGGTCCGACCCGCCGCCGCTGGGCCACGGCAGAACCAGGAACTCCTCTGGCGCTGCGGCTTCCATCCCTGCAGGTCGGCGCAGACTGAGTGGAACTGAGCAGAACCGACCCAGAGGAGAACAGATTAACAGATTAGAGCAGATTATGGATCAGAGCTGCTCTGGGATCACTTACCAGCTGAAGAACCGAGGATTAGAATGGCAGGAAACTACACAAACAGAACCAGGCCAGAACCAGACCTGTACCGCAACAAACTAGAACCGGGTCTTCTGGACATTACAGAGCTGGGTAACACTTTATTTGAAGGGGGGTGAATAAGACTGTCATGACACTGTCATAAACATGACATAACACCTGTCATGTTCATGAATAAGCCTTCATGAATATTTATGACTGTTGTCATAAAGCGTCATTCGGTAAATTATGACACTTTTAATACACAGTTGACATTATTCAAAATGTCTTTGTTATGACAACTTGACATTAACCAAGAAATCATTACTGTTTAAACTTTACCTTTAATAACATAAAGTTACCTAATTTTTAAATGCAATCAGTAATACTTTTATAACAAATTTATATCAGTAATGATTTCCTGGTTAATGACAAGTTGTCATAACAAAGACATTTTGAATAATGTCAACTTTGTATTAAAAGTGTCATAATTTACCGAATGACGCTTTATGACAACAGTCATAAATATTCATGAAGGCTTATTGATGTTCATGACAGGTGTTATGTCATGTTTATGACAGTGTCATGACAGTCTTATTCAACCCCCTTCAAATAAACTGTTACCCAGAGCTGTCTCCTGGGACAGACATGCTGGACAGCAGGTGTTCCCTCTCCTGTCCTCTAGAGGGCAACACAGGAACCTGAAGCTCACAATGAACACAAATCATCATGTAGCTAACATTAGCCAGTCATCATGTAGCTAACATTAGCCAGTCCTCATGTAGCTAACATTAGCCAGTCATCATGTAGCTAACATTAGCCAGTCCTCATGTAGCTAACATTAGCCAGTCCTCATGTAGCTAACATTAGCTGCCTCCAGCAGCATTAATCAGCTCTCTCTGTTAGCTTGTGGTAAAACCTGTGTTAAGGTTTATGCCTTTAGCTGGTTTGCTGCCATGATTCTAACACACACATATTTCCATAAAAAAACTCGGCTGATTTCTCCTGACATGTAAAACTCAAAGGAGGGAGAGACTCAGAATCACTCAAAATATTAATTTTATTTTTTCAACAATAAATCAAAAATAATCAAATGGTCAGTGTTTTTTATGTTGTTTTTGCATTTTGTAAATTAATAATTTAACTTTTTCATCCTGTCTGATTATTTACCTCCTTTCGGGGTTCTGTCTTTTAGATAATAACACGGATAATAACATCAGACAAATAAACCCAGAGCTGTTTAACCAGAACCATTTCACCAGAACCAGAACTCATCTGACAACAGGAAGCAAACACAAGCCTGGACCTGATGAGACACAAAGTCTGGAAAGGGTCTCAGACCCGGTTCTGGTTCTGGTCAGAGAACCAGGGAGAACCTTCCAAGAGAAGGTTCTGTGGTCCGATGAGTCCAGTCCGCTTTCATCTGCAGTGAAACCAAACGGTCATACATGGTGGTGGCAGTGTCATGCTGCGGGTTGGACGACCTTCACCTTGTGACCTTGAGGTCACTTTTTATGAGCAGATCCACAACTGATTGTGGTGGATCTGCATCAAAGCGAGTCAAAGTTCATCCATAGTGACATGAGAGGTTTTAGTGTCATTACTTTTTCACACAACAGCCAGTTGGAGAGACTTTTTATCCCAAACAAATAAAATCGATTTGAAATCAGTTTCTTCAGGTTGTCTCGTCTTTATTTGATTTAAATGTTATTAAAAAACATAAATGAATAAAGCACTGAGCAGCATCTGGTTTCTATTTGTGTGTTTTTGTCTTTGTTTAACAAGAGGAAGTGCTTTTCAGGTTAACTCGTGACGTCGCAGTTCGTAACCACGCCCCTTCAAAACACCAAAACCAATATGGTGGACGGCTCTGGATGTTCCTGGAGTTTTGGAGCTGCCAGTCCGCTATATTGGCCACAGTTAATGTTTGTTTGTGTGTAGAAGGTTATGAGCTGCACCGCTCCGGATTACAGAACCTACTCCGGTCGAACCTGGTCGGGTAATCCTTGATCTTCTGAAAACCCGCAGCTCACATTGGTTCCTCCAGAACAATTCTCATCAACCAATCAAAGGCAGAGATGTCTGATGGGACGTAACGTCAGGCCCCAGAGAGCCAATCCACTGCTCTGATACAAACTATGAGGAGGAAGGCCCGCCCACTGCGTGTCGAACTGCAGCGCGCGTGAAGAAGAAAGAGTAGAACCGTCCGAATCGGTTCGGTCCGACTGCCGAAGCGACGCTCCAGCTGCAGGTAGGAGCGGTTCGAATTGACCCGGAGCGCACAGACAGAGCTAACCGGGCGGTGGGAGGGTGTACTCGGTGTGTGTGTGTGCACAGCCGCTGGAGGAGCGGGGCGGGCGGACACAGACCGGAGAACCGTACGGCTGCGGTTCTACCGGACTCAGTATCGGCTCTGAGTCCACAGTGACCCGCAGTCTTCTCTACTGGTGTTCCGGTTCGGTCAGGTTCGGACTGGAAGTTTGTTCCCGCCGGAACAGAGAAACTGCAGGGAGAATCAAAGGAACAAATAGGACCTTGGGGCGAGCGCCCCCTGCGGCTGCTGCTGGTATTGCAGCGACAAGTTTAACTTCAGACTGAGTTAGGGCTTATAACTAAAATAGTTTCTTCCAAGTTAAATGTAAAAGGATTATTAATAAATATTTAAGAAAACCTTGAATGAAAACTGTAACGTAGTTGATTTAGGAAGACATTTCCGTATCATTCAGATAAATGTGGAAAATACAAGGAAAACAGAAGCTAGAATCAATGCATCAGAATAGGTCTTAATAAATCATGAGTTTGTGGAAGATATTGCATATGAATCATAAAGGAGACAAAATAAACATTTTTCTTATTTCTGTAAATTTCTTGTCATCCTCCAGTCCAGTTGGTGGCAGCAGTGCACCGTTATAGCCGGTTTGCTAATCGGCATAAAACAAAGACGACAAGACATTATTAGTCATGACAAAGCCTTTCATATCATGAAAGAGAGTTATGTTTGGGTTGGTTGGAGCAACAAAATTAGTTAGTAATTCTATCTTCTCCTTAGATTTAATCACCATTATGATTATAGCTGTTAGAGCCGCGCTCACACCGCTCAGGAAATGTTCAGGATATTTGGCTCTCAGGTCAAATTGATGGAAAATATGAAATGTTTCCTGCTGCAGTGACGTTATATTAATATTATGAAAATAGAGGCTTTGGGTCTCAGTAGCGAGTCATGTGACTTTAAGCATCAATCTCAGCGTAATGGTGGCGCCTCCTGCTGGTTAAAGGTTTCCAGGTTTTTCCAGACGTCTGGATCCGTTTAATGTTGTGTTTTATTGACATTAATCTTTCTTATACTGACTCCCAGTGGCGCTGTCAGGAATCTTGGGCCCCCTGACAAAAAATTTAATTCCCCCCCCCCTCCCCCGCAGCTGCTGTTACAATTTCTTGAGTCTATTTGACCCATAAAAAGCGCCACAGTTTTAAAGGCTTGCATCTGCCTTGCTTTCTTTGGTTCAATACTGATAATTAGCACAATATTTACTGTTCATGAATGTAACATCCAACAGTCCACATCAGGTATGCAAGTAGGTTGCTTAAATTTCTTCTATTAGTTTTAGATACTGAAATGTCTCTCCCCACGAGCAACAGTCTAAAGCAACGTGCAACGACACATGAAGCAATCCAGACTTCTAAGAATGCTACTAGTTGCATTTTATTCAGGCTGCAGTACATAACTTTAATNTTGGTTGGTGGTGTGCCTCGAGATTTTTTCAATTAAAACAGTGTACCTTGGCTCAAAAAAGGTTGAAAAACACTGAGCTAGTATACTCATACTAACTATGAGCTAGTATAGTTAGTATCACCCAGATCTCTTGCAGATCTGGGTGATCTCTTGCAGCAATAACAGCTGCAAGAGATCACTTCCAGCTGTTATTGCTCAGAGATAACAGCTGCAAGTTATCTCTGAGCAGCTTCCTTGTCACTGGTTAAGAAATATATCCCAACAGCTTTATGCTGCCACTGTAACCGGGTTCTGCTTCACTCCACTGTACGCGGCTGGCCCAAGTAACCCCTCCCCTCGACTCTGCGTTGTGTAGTTTTTTAATGAAGACAAGGAGTTTCTGGGTGATCAGGCAGTTTATTTCCTGAATGAGAACATATCAGGGATCGAATCAGTGCAACAGCTCATCTTCAATCAGCACACTACAACAGAGTGAGTGTTATGTTAGCTTTTTAACTTGGCACATGAAGGGTTTAATAATAAGATTAAAAGTACAAAAATTGGTGCCAGGCATGTATCTAGTAAATATTAATTACTCACTATTTATCTAAGTTAAAAAAAAAATAATGTTTTATCTGTTGCTAACATTTTTCTACTCAGTGTGCTAAAGAATGAAACTCACCTCTCGTGCAGCTTTCACAGACTGGCACTGAGTACAGAAGCCAGCAGCATATAACCAGCCACACAGAGAGGAGGGTGCCATTTCCCCATTGCACTGATACATAAAGCAAATGGGATTCTACAACCTAAACACTGTTACACCACCACCATGTTTCACTGGGAAAATGATGTTTAGAACAATGTGCAGTCTTTGTTTTCTGTTTTTGTTGTAATATTGTTGGAGAACCCGACCCTTGAAAGTTGTGGTTCTATAAACTGAACCACAACTGTCCTGTCTGCTGTGTTTCTTGGTTGCTATGATGCTGTTTGAGCTTGAATCTTTAGAAAACCCTTTGGGGCCAGAACCAGAACTGCTGCTGCTATATGTGCAGTTGGACTCTGTTTACCAGTTAGTTGACTTTTAAAGGTAGTTGTTTTCTGTGTGCATAAGAAGGGTAGTTGCTTTCTTTGGGAATATGTCAACATTTTCTATAACCATATTTTCCTTTCGTTCCAATTTACAGATAGTTTGTACTTTGTGTTCCTGATAAAATACAGTGAAAATAACAAAATGACAAAATGTGAGCAACTTCAAGATGCATGAATCCATTTGCTGCCTGTGCAGGATGTGCATAAAGCATAACTTTCTGGACATGTGTGATGGGACTGGAATTACGGATGGCATGAAACTGAATAAAATCTCATCAAGTTAAACCGTTAAGCTATGTGTATGTGTCATCATTAAGCAGCAGGTTAATGATGACACATTAACCTGCTGCTTAATGATGGTTAGTGATTAACCTGAGGACTACAGTGTCTCCCTGTTGCTACTGTGTAGTGCTCTATATCACTACTGTTTGAACAGCATCTATTTTGGAGTGTTTGTGGGAGCTAGAAAAGAGGGTTAGAGAAGGAGGGAGTGGTGGTGGATCCTTCCCAAAATAGACCTGACAGAGAAATGACAAGACAGGTGGTGGCAATGTTACCCAGTGGCCTTGAAATAACAGAGAGCTGCTATAAACCAACAGATTAGCTAACCCTGAGCAGGCCTTCCCTTCAAGATGACAAACTCTTGTTCCACACAGCCAACCGGTCATTCCAAGTTTGACCTCAGCTCAGCTTCCACCACAAGTTAAAGAAAAGATGGAAACAACGGGGTTTTTTATCACACAAAAAGGAAATTTAGGCACAACAGCAACATATATAAAGTATCACACAAATAGTTCTTAGTATTAAAAACACACTGTAAAACATTTGAAGGTGGTTTAGCTTGAAAATGAAGCCACCTGCTGCCTTGAAAATGTGATTTAAGTCTATAAGAAACATGCATTGGTTTTAACTGAAATTAAAGTTCATGAAGTTGATTTAACAACAAGAGACAAATCATCTAAACATTGTTTTTAGTTCATTAATCTTGAATTGTGAGTTTTAACTTATTAGTCCCCAGCGCCCCCTGTCACTTCTTTCTCTCTCTTTCCTCAGTCTCACTTCTGCTCTCTCTCCTCACATTTGCAACACGTTAACCAAGGTCTATTGTTCCAGCATTAACTCTCCCAGTATTTAATCATACCTCCTTCATTTACTCCTTGTTAGTTACTCATAGGGATGCGCCGATCAGGATTTTTGCTGCCGATACCGATCACCTATGAGGCCGATCTCTGCCGATCACCTATCTTTGCCGATTGCCTGGAATGGCTGTTAATTTTTCGCTTTAGGTATAAATGATACCAAGTGATCTGGCAAAATTTTACAAAAATTATCTGGCAATGAGCTATTCTGAGTCATGGTGCACTGCAGATAGAGCCGTTATGATGGTCAGCATATCTCTATGTGCCTTAAGTTGCTGCAACTTTCAAACAAGTCACCATGTCAGACTTCAGTAGGATCCAAATCAAGAGCTGAAACAACAAATGAAATCTGAATTTGAAAGAAGGTAGTCCTTCAAACACATGCACACACAGACACAAACTAAACAGTGTCTGCTGAGAACTGTCCCGTGTTCTAAAAATAGAGACTGTCACTCAGTTTGATGATGATTTTCTGGAAGGAGATTACTGTGAAAACACTCTGCTTTGTCAGCACTTGTCTGTGCAGTCTGACCCTCTCTCTGTTGATCTTTGGCCTCCATCACCAACTTAAAACACTCTGAAGGATTATCATTATTCCTTATTTTAAACCAGAGTTTATCTGAATGGTATCCAGCACTCTTCACTGGCAGCAATTGCTCCCAAAGCATGAAAGGCTTTATTGTTGCATTTATTGTCACCTCACTGGTCACACCTGAGACATCAGGTGTGACCAGTGGTCTTCACAGTGTTAGACAATGTTCACCAAAGAGTACATTGGTAGGAAAAGTGGGTTTCTATACACATTCACATTACTACTGCAGCTATCTATACTGATGACAGAAGGAAATGGCAGGTGACTTTCACTAGAATTTGACAACATAGAGTAAACCTAGGGGTGCTGCCAGAAATCTTGGGCCCCCTGACAAAAAATTTGTTTGGGCCCCCCTGCGCAGCTGCTG
>NW_015114601.1:55685-56402 GCF_001443285.1 Poecilia latipinna
ATTACTATTACTGGCTAAAGTAATGCACCATTCTGACCAAAACAACCAATCAGAACTAGTAGGACGCTCTGTCAATTAGCCTCATTCACTCACTGCTAAATGTGCTAATGGTGGAGAAACAACTTATCATTACAAGAATCCGTTTATCTGCCATCATTGGTAGCTATGCTAACTAAACTGAGCATTCACAGTTTGAATCTGCACAGCTCTGTGCTATGCTAGCTGCAGCACGGCACAAATCAAGGGGAGGAAGGATGAGCAGCACCACATGAGATTGTGATTGACAGCACTAAAACTCTCCTGCCACTGACTGGTTGTTTCTAGCACTGGGAGAAAGCAGAGGAAATAGATTTTTCACAGACTACCTCTCATACCATACTGTCACAACATAATGACAGTTTTAACAAAGATATGGAAAAAATATTTATATGAAAGTGACATACTGCAGCCTTAATTTCACTCAGGGGACGGGTCAGGAGGGACGTGGGTTAGAGCTGCTGCTGACTGACTCATCTGTTGTTAAGCGTTAAAAGGTACAAAGGACAAGTTCAATATATGAATATGTTGGTAATTTTTTTCCTAAATTCATCAATGCTAGTGAAATGGAGGCAAACAGTAGTCTGTAGCTAAGCTAACTATGCTAAATGGTTGATAAGCTCACACAGTCTACTCACCTCTCTTGGAGAAAAATTTACAAATTCACACTTGTCTTTTTCT
>NW_015114601.1:59256-76349 GCF_001443285.1 Poecilia latipinna
TTTCTGAAAAAAATAAAGGTGTCTGAAATAAATCTATAGTTATCTTCACTCCTCTAGGATTTTTTCCAAATACTTTAACTTCTCAGTTATAAACCACAATTGCTTTTGCAATTGTGGTTTATAACTGTATCACTTAAGTTACTTCAGATTGAACTTCTGAGCACGCACCATGTCTTCTTAACATAATATGATATGGGACTTTGCAATGGAACAGATTGGGTTGTTGAATTCACTCAGTCCTGTTAAGTTGCATTTAAAATAGCAGTTTCTATTACTTTAACAAGTCAAAAAAACAACAACTGTAAGATAAACATATGAAAGTATGCTATGTTTATTTTTAATTCCAACTCCTTCATAGTAATTAACTAGGTTCTAAAACAACATCTCAAGCTCTGATCATCTCTTCAGTCCATTACTTGGACATGTAGAGGAGCACCTGCAGACCTACCAAAACATGGAGGTATACCTAAAGTAAAACAGTTGACAATGAGACAATGAGTGTATGTCGTAGATGCCGATGGTAACTCTGGAGGAGATGCATAGATTTACAACTCAGGTGCACAATGTCTAATACCAATGTATTCCAGGTGTAACTATGGGTGGGATGGCCCACTGTGTGACAGATGCCTCCCATACCCGGGATGTGTTCACGGTACCTGTACTGAGCCCTGGCAGTGCACCTGTGAGAAGAACTGGGGTGGGCTGCTCTGTGATAAAGGTCAGGTTTCTCTTACCTTTGGTTTAAACAAATCTATGTGTGCTATTCAAAAATAGGATAATATGTCCATGTCCCATTCCAGAAGTGCAACAGCACAAAGCTTCAGTCTAATCTAAAGAGTTTATTACTGATTTTGGTGTCCAGACCTGAACTACTGTGGGACGAATCAGCCCTGTAAGAATGGAGGAACCTGCATGAACACAGAGCCAGATGAATACGACTGTGCTTGTCTTGACGGCTACTCCGGCAAAAACTGTGAGATTGGTGAGTATGTTATTAATGCCCAAATCATATTAAAATACGACTGTTTTGTTGCAACAAATTGGAAAAAATCAGAAGTAAAATGTACAACTGTCTCTCTAGCGGAGCACGCTTGCCTCTCTAACCCCTGTGCCAATGGAGGGACTTGTCATGAAGTCCCTTCAGGCTTTGAGTGTCACTGTCCTGCTGGCTGGTCTGGACCAACCTGTGCTGAAGGTAAGATGCTTGGTTCCCTTTCAGTTCAGAATAAAGGAGCAGACAGAAAGAGCTGATTAACAGGCAAGGGCTTTTCATTGGTGGTAGCCTGTGTAGTGTAAGAGCTGTCTGAAAGGAAAAACACTTTCTAGAGTCAGAACAACTTCCGTTATGCAAATTACGTATTCCCTTAAACCAACCAATTAGGAGAACTAAAATTATTGCTTATAATTGTTAAAAGTAATTAATTTAAACGTCCTAATCTATAACAAAATTAGAGGCAACATCAAGTTTCCAAAATTGTCCATATCTAAAAACAGCTGACCATTTGCAGCATAAATTAGAGCAGAGCTAGCATTTCACAGCTCTAATTTATGCTCCAAATTGCAGTCAGTAGGCGACTATGGGTAGTTGAGCTGTGTTGATCCGCTCAACGACATTTGTTCTGGTTTGTGTAGCAAAAAATTTTGGTTTTCCTGCTTTTGCTTTGAAAATGTTAATGAAAGTTTAAAGGTTAAAAGGTCAACCAGTCTTTGGTCAACATCAAATCTAACAAATTGGTGTGAACTGTTTGTGCTATGTTTGTGCAGTAAAAATGTCTTTTGTGCCCATCATTTTGAAGATATTAATAAAAAAGTTTCCCGAGGTCATTAGAGGTCAACCAACCCCTCTACTTACCCCCTCCCACTCAAATACGTAAAATCAAACAAATTTGGTATCAATCAACTCGGCTACATTTGTGCTGGTTTGTGCAACAAAAATGTTCATTTGTGCTGCTTTTGCTTTGAAGATATTGATGATAACCTCTGATCTTTAAAATGATAGCAGCACAAACAAAAGTTTTTACTGTCCAAACCAGCAGAAGCATAGCACCAATGCTTGATACCAGTTTATTAGATTTGAAGAGGGGTGTTATTTAACTCAATGTTTTTTTTATTGAAGTTTAATTCTGAACTGTATGTATGAGATATCTAAACCTTTAATGACAGAGACAGAAAGCCCTAAAGGATTCAAAAGCTCCTATGGATTTTCCTAGTGTTCCCAGTGCAACCTAGAAACAACCAATCAGAGCTTGGAGGCAGGTCTTGTGATAATATCTGTATTGTATGTCTACATTTCAGACACAGATGAATGTGCCTCTGCCCCCTGTGCTCATGGAGGGACCTGCATTGACATGGAGAACGGCTTTGAGTGCCTCTGCCCTGTGCAGTGGACAGGAAAGACCTGCCAGATTGGTGTGTTGTCCCTGTTGTCTCTGTTGCTGGTCATTCTGAGACAGACACATACCATCAGATGATTTGCTTTTCCTAGTAAAAACCACTGCTTTCAGAAAGAGCTTGGCCATTTTAGCATTAAATTGCTAACTAGTACATGTGGGATGACTTTTTGCTGTGATAATGCTGGTGTGTATCCCTTTGTGCAACAGCAACAGTGACAGTTGTGTCGGTTAACATGAAGTATTACAGGAGCCGTTTCATTTCACAGTTGTAAATGAAAAAGCTCCTGGGAAGGAACGTCTCCACATTTCGTCTCATTAAATATTATTTCAAATAAAAAATTTGGTGTGTTTGTATTCAGCCCCTCTGATTCAACACTTGGTAGGACTTGCTACTACTGCAGGTTTGTCTCTACCAGATTTGAACATCTACAGGCTAAACATCAAAACAGCCGTAGCCAAGTCAGGTTGGATGGGGAAGATCTGTGAACAACAGTTTTCAAATCCTGCCGCATATTCTTAATTTGAGCTTGATTAACGGCCAAATCTGGTTTGATGTATACCATCACATTGCAGTGTCAGGTCTTCTGCAGCTCCTAACAGTTTTCCTTCCAGGATTCTCCTCTACTGAGCTTCAATCATCTTCCCTTCACCTGTGAGCCACTTTTTTCCTTGCTGAAAAAAAATCCCCACGGCACGATACTGCCACCTCTGTGTTTCACTGTGGATGGTTAGTCCAGAACATTGATTTTCATCTACACATGAGGTTTTGCATGTTGACCAAAAAGTTCAACTTTGGTCGCATGACCAGAGCAACTTTTTGTTTACTGTGCTCTCTAAAAACATATTGTCCTCTGGGGTTTTAAATGCCCTTCTTCTTGCCATTTCTCCATACAGACTTCTTGCTGCATTTTAATTCTTGTCCTGTTAAGTGAGCCCCCCACTGGAGCTGTGGATCTTTGCAGCTCCTCCAGAGTTACAGTATGTTGGCTGTTTGTTGATTAATGCTCTCCTTGGTCAGCCAGTCAGTGTAGGAGGATGTAAATGTCTCAGTTGGTCCATCCTCTCTCTCTATGTTCAGGTTGAACAGAGAAATGCTCAACGCTTGGGACTTTTTCTGTTCAATTCAGCTTTTATGTAATGCCAATTCACAGCAAATGTATTCTCACACCACTTTGCAAAAATAGAAATAGTTGATTCAATCCAATCATAGAGGCAGATTTCAAGTAAACTACAAACAGTCCAAATTGATCCTATTTTTTGAACAGTTCAGACAGCTTCTGTTTATTATTCAAATTGGTTAGAGTTTTTATCAAAAGAAACTCAGAAAGCTGCCCCGAGTCAATGACGAGCAGCAATCCCTCCTAGAGGAGCATGTAGTGACAGCAGACTGTTGCTTGCATTGTGTTGTTGACCTGGCAGCAGCCCCTCCTATTAACCATGCATGCTTTAGAACATAACTCTGGTCTAAACTTCCTTCCTGACATGTCTGCTGTATTCCTTTGTCTTCATGATACTGGTTGTTCTCTCATGATCTCTAGCAAACCTCTGAGGTCAGAAACAGAACAACTGGAGCTAGACTAGCATTCAGTTACACGCAGTCAGATTTACTTTACCAATTAGGTCACCACTGAAGGTTGTAGTAGCTTTCATGTAGGGGTATCAAAGTATAGGGTTATGAATACAAATGCACACCAAACTTTGTGTTGGTCTCTCACAATGAATAAAACACAGAATGCATATGGCTTTAAAGCAGTATGAAAACTTTTACAAGGTTATATGTGTTTTTGTATCCGTGTGTGTGTGTGTGTGTGTGTGTGTGTGTGTGTGTGTGTGTGTTGTCTACACCAGTCCCCAGCAGTGGTAGTGTCTGCAACCCAAGCCAGGTGACTTGAGTAAAGCTAAAAATAACCACCGCGTGGCAGCTGCTGGTCTTGGGAGCAAATATCATCCTGTAAAGGGAATTGGGGGGAGGGGCAGAGGGCTCCAGACAGGACGTAACAGAGGAGTAAATGCTCTACAGTCTGCCCCTCCAGCTTCTCTCAGGAAACATTAACAAGCAGCAGGAGCAGCAGTTTGCTCTGGGTGCAGAGAGGACCCTGTGGGACACAGAGAGCCGATTTGGAGCAAAGGCTTCTGGGTGTTTCATTTCAGAAGGCCAACAGGTGCTATTCACCTCCTGGGAGTACTATTAATGCTCTGTGTTAGGTTTAGTGGGCGAATTGGTGAAACTGACCACTTGGAATGTCACAGGTTGGCCTCTAGGGAATGCAACAGAGACACATTAACCCTGGGGGAGCAGTGGAGGAAGTAAATCACTGTTCAACATCTGCTTCAAATGTTTCTAGTAATCTTGCATTCGGATCAAAATCTCATACAAAAAAAAAAACTGCTTCAACATCTTCTCAGAACAACACATCATGGAGGTCTTTGACCACATTTACTGTTTTACAGTCAAAGATCTGGATGGGAATCATATTTGGTTTCATTTGTAATTTATTACTAAATTTGTTTAAATGACATGCAATGCCATGACACAACACCACACAGCAATGTAAACATTAATGAAATGTCAAGACGTAAATACTTTGATTTTGGTGGGATGAGTGTAACACAGCTGTGCTTGGTGATGGGACTTCTTATTCCCTGTCTTTGTGTCTCTTGTCTCCACTTTGCAGACATTAACGAGTGTGGGGGAAAGCCTTGCCTCAATGCTTATTCTTGCAAAAATATGATTGGTGGATATCACTGTGCCTGCTTTCGTGGATGGGTGGGCCACAACTGTCACATAAGTCAGTATGATTTCAGAAAAGTATTGGCCTTCAGTCTGCTTCCTGCCTGGCTGCATCACTCTGAGCTGTAATCCAGAGCCTTTACTGACCAACCTCTGTTCCACTGCCAGTATGTTATATGTGTGGGTGTTCTTTTTCAAGTATCCCCAACATCCTGTCCATGTTGCTGGTTGGTTTTAAAGATAAAGCATTTAAGCTTTATCAGAAGCTTAAATGCATGCATAAAAGTACTAGTTCCATTTGCAGTAATGGAACTACTGCTAATGGTTCCATTATGATTTTTTTTTATATGGGAAAAAAATCATAATTGAAATAATCTGCCAATGGAACCAGTACTTCCTCATCAATATAAGGAAGTATTGAAACAAGTTCATATATCTGCTGAAAAGTTAGATGTAAGATAGTCTTCTCTTATTTCTAGTGTACTAGATTTTTACACTAGAAACTGAATCAAAATTGCTTGGTAAGATTTTGTGTTTTTGCAGTATACACATAACGCCACTATTAATATTTTTCTAAATGTCCCTCAATACATTCTTTTTCCAGCCATGAAGAAGCTTCTTAATTTGGTTGGCATGAATTCTGGGCCCGATTGAGGTTTGGGACATTCCATGTTAGTCTTTTTAATCCTTTCCGAAACAAATGAAACTATCCAGTTGTGTTCCATATGGTGCATTAGTACCGCTGTCAGTGAAACAGCCCCTTAGCATGATGCTACCTCCATCATGCTTAACAGCAGGTAGTGTATTCTTAGAAATGAAAAGCCTCACCTTGACTTACCACAGTGACATACAGCAGTTCTTGGCTTGAGCTTGTGGCCAGCTGGAAAGAATCCGATCCTGAAAAGGACTCTGTTACTGCTGGTTACAGTTGGTCTTTGAACATCCCATCTCATTTCCTTTCATCAGAGGTCAAAGTTTGGGTCAGATGATTGGAACTTTGAAACAGACGGACGTCCCAGTCTGGCAGTGATCAAAAACACACATGAAAACTGTACGACTGTAAATCATGCCATATCTCAACTCAATAAACACTCATGTACTAGCAGGATTTCTATTTTAATGGGCAGGAATGTGTCTATAATTTTAGCTATATTTAAAAAGTCCACAGTAAATGCAATCTTTTGCACCAGTTCATAGCTTTTATATTCCTTGGACTTGTTTGCAGCATACATATACAACCATTCCACCTGATGAAAGAGTGATTCAAATACATCATTAAATGATGAATGGATATTAACTTATCTAGTTGATGTAAGTGCAATAGAAGCTGGTCAGTGGAGGTTGCTGGAATTTCTTCCTCTGTCTTTAGTCTCATGCCTTTCTGCTGGATTTTCCCACGCTTCACCTGGGCTCCAGGGTCTCTGACTAAATCTAAAATTTCTAAAAACTATGTTCAGTTATCCATGAGAGATTTTCCTAATTAGTATAATTGTTTAGTTCCACATTTTTCTTCCTCTGAATCTGCATTTCTTTTGGGGATTGATCATCCTGCTCTGAGTGTACACCAGTGCACCACTTCTCCCAGCCTCCAACAACCACTTTCTCACATGTTGCTCCATCAGTGTGCTTCTGTCTCAGTCTTCATTGAATTTCATTTCAAACCTTTGGTTTTTCCTCAGACATGAACAGTTGCCATGGACAGTGTCAGAATGGAGGCACCTGTAAGGTAATGCCCACTTCTCATTCTCAAACATGCTGCTGGTTTTGATTAATTTTTTTATGCTTTTTTGAAGATATAAATACAAGAACAAGAGGCGTGTCAGCTTTCTAACGGCTTCAGCTGCTATCTAAGCCATGCTTCCTAGCTACTTTACCAGATGTCAACTGTCAACACAGTTGACAGTTTTATCATACATACGAATTAGGAAATAATTAGTATTATTGATAAATAATTGTTGACTCTGAGCTGAATTTAGAATGTCTTTGTAGATGAGTTGGACTTTAGGCTTATTGCTGCTGGATGACTGAATTATGCATTAGCTGGTGTAGTTTTGCAATTTGATAAAGTCTTATGTTAAGGAGATTATCTGGTGCTGCTTTAGTGATCTGGTCTTGTCTGTCTTGCAACTAAGTGAAATGAGAATTTAACCCTGAGTTGCTTTTGACAGCTGTTGGATCTATTGACTGACTTGCTGAGAACCACACTTGTTGTCTTCATACCAGAACACAGCCAGAGGCTACCAGTGCGTTTGCCTGCCAGGTTTTGTGGGTCGGCACTGTGAGGCTCAGAGGAACCATTGCTCTAGCAGTCCTTGCAGAAATGGTGGTCGCTGCCATGTGCATCTGGAAGGTTTTGTATGTGACTGCCTACCAGGGTTCACTGGAACCACCTGTGAGGTGAGGAAGGTATTGTAAACCTGTTTATTAGTAACAGTTAATGAGAAGTTTCCATAATAAAGCTAACTATTATGTAATAATTGTAGCAATGAGACTGCCTGACAAAAGAGCTCATTATAGCCCTATGAAATATGATGTATAGCAACTGTTTTGTTTCTTATGTTGAATAACATTGACGGTGTGGAGAGTTTGAATGTGCCTCAGTTATTGATTTCTTCTCTTAAGGTGCAAAATGATCCTTGTAATCCAAATCCTTGCCAAAATAAGGCTCAGTGCAACAGCCTAGCTGGTGACTTCTACTGCAGCTGCCCTGATGATTATGAGGGCAAAACTTGTTCTGAGCTCAAGGACCACTGCAAGACCAACCAGTGTGAAGGTAGCAAGACTTCTACTAGAGCCATTGTTTTTTCATTATTTCTTTCAAACCAGCAGGAATGCTTTGCTTTCTGATTTTGACCATTTTCTTGTCTGTAACCCAAAGTGATCGACAGCTGCACTGTTGCCGTTGCAACCAATGATACTCAACAAGTGTGGCACATTTCATCAAATGTGTGTGGGCCACACGGCCGTTGCATTAGCCTGCCTGCCGGGAACTTCAGCTGTTCCTGCGATCTGGGATTCACTGGCACCTACTGCCACGAGAGTGAGTCATTATTAGGTTAACACTCACACATCGTCTATATTTATCACCAGTTACCATCACTAGGAACCACAAGCCTTCTGGTAATTCAGGCTCAAGTTTCGCTAATCATCACCATCAGTTTGGTGTATAGTGGAAATAAAAAGTCCAGAGGAAAACCTGAGCTACATGTCACAGCGTTACCATTCTCGTTCTATTTACAAGTTTTTTGTTGCTGTTGATGTGCCGGTTTTTATAGCTCGGCATCTTATTTTGACTGTGCATTTTTTTGCCTTGCGTTTGTTGCCGCTTCTTGGTCCCTTCTACGGTCCCTTGAAAAAGGGATTCCTGGCCCTCAATGGGCTTTTATTCTGGTAAAATAAAGGTGAAACAAATAAAAAATAGACATTTCAGTTCAGTGGATATCTTAAAATGCACAGTGGTCAAATATAAAAAAAATTTTTTACTAACAACTGAACCAGGAAGTGGATTTTTTTTATTTTCCATTGTTTTACAAAGAAAGGAAAGCATACCATTTGTCAATGTACTTATTTTTAGCAACTTCCTTCTCTTAAATACTAACTTTGTTTGCAGATATCAATGACTGTGCATCATACCCATGTAAAAATGGAGGCACCTGCATAGATGGGATAAGCTCCTTTGAGTGTGTCTGTCCAGGCGGCTGGGAGGGTGACCTCTGTGATGTTGGTGAGTGTGTGACTGGGCAGCACAAATTTAGACTGGAAACAAACAACTTCTGTGGAAATCTGAAGATAAATGTTTAAGTTACAGCCTTCTTCTACAGAACCGCTATAACTGATAGCGGTTAATCATATGCATACATATGATTTAGCTCCAAAAGTGATGCTATTTGGTAATTTATTATACATTTTATTGTTTTTTATTACATCGCTCCAAAACCACAAGGTGTGTCATTATATTTGATACGGTTCAATAAATGTTAGCTTTGTTACATCAGTTTTACTTTAGAGCATTAAGAGATATTCACGTCATTTTTCTGAAGTCGCCAGTCATGTGAATAAACATTGCTCACCTAGTCTGACCATAACAGCATAAATATAGCTTAGAAGTGCAAACCTGTAATGTTTGTCCTAAAGCGTAATTTAACACTTGAATATTTACAATTATATTTTAACTTTTCAATGTGCAGAAAAAACAATTGCGTTTCAGTTTCTTGGTTTCACTCCTGATCACTTAAGATAAAGATTGTTAAGATTCGAGTCTCAGACCATGAGTATTAGTCAAGACTGAAGTCTTTGTTTTTCCTCTTTTAGTTTGTCTCAAATCACTGTTTCTGGTTTGTTTACACCATTTATTTTGTTGTTGTTTTATCTCTCCATAACCCAAACTGACCTTTCATTTCCAGATGTGAATGAGTGCAGCAGCAACCCCTGTCAGAATGGAGGCCAGTGCGTGGATCTATTTCATGATTTCTACTGCAACTGCATAGACAACTGGAAAGGGAAAAACTGTCACTTACGTGAGTTTGACTGCAGTTATTTATGCACACATTGAAACCTAATTCTGCAATTACCACAAACTGTTAGACCTTCCTCCCACTCACATATCTGTTTTATTAGTGTCAGTCAGCAGAAAAGGGGCAATATGTTTTCCTTCACATTCTTTGCATGTCAGGTCTTATATTTCTGAACTACTTTATCAACTTGATCTTTGGGGTGAACTGCTTACATGTCAGTAAACATGATCTCTCTTACTACTCTGTTCTTTCCATATGTGGAGTGGAAGTAGGTACTTAACAATGGCAGAAAGACAAATACCAGCAGTGTTTGTGTGGTGCTTCCACTCTCCAGGTGAGAGCCAATGTGACTCCAACACATGCAGGAACGGTGGGACTTGTTATGACCGTGGAGACTCGTTCCTGTGCCACTGCCCATCAGGGTGGGCAGGAAACACCTGCAACACAGGTCAGCCATTGTTTCCATACAATTATGTTAATCATGATGACTGCATCAGCTGCTGTTACTAGCCAAAATTAAATCAGTGGATGATCAAATGTTGTTTTGCTCTAGCTAAGAACAGCACTTGTGATTCGGATCCATGTGAGAACGGAGGAACATGTGTTGGAGGAGAACTTTTCACCTGCATCTGCAAGGATGGCTGGGAAGGGCCCACTTGTGCACAAAGTATACCTCTATTTCATAGACAGAGAGAGAAGTTATTGTGTCTTATATGTTAAAATATAAGCCACATATTAAAATACACTGTATAAAAGGATGCCTAACCGTATTTTGTCTTAGCCAGACTAACTGCTTTCTGTTTAAGTCTGTGATTACCAAAAACATTTTTTATTTTCTGAATGCCAGAATAAGGACAGAGAATATCTTATGCAAGTCCAAAGATTTGTGAAAGAGAAGTCTTGCACAAATGATCTCATTCATTCTGAGCCATCTGATCTTTTATTGTTCTTCCGTTTTGCAGATATCGATGACTGCAATCCACACCCTTGGTAAGACAAACTGATTTAGATTACATGTTTATGTTTGAGTTGCCCCTGTTATTCAAAAATCCTTCATTTAGTCTTGTAATATTTATTTATCTTTTAGGCTTTGTTCACACAGCAGGTAAATGTGACCCAAGTTTTTTGCCCCAATCCTGACTGTCTGAACAGCCCCATTCCGATGTATTCACCCCAAGAAAATTTGTGCCTCTTCCATATCTCATTCTAAATTGGATACATATCCAATAGTTTTCCAAGTGTCTGCAGTCTGAGTCATCAGTTTGCATTTTATCCATCTTTTCCGTCATTGACGTGAGGCATTCTTCATAAGATGCACCAGAAGAAGCCAGACTGGTAAATCCTGACGTAAACAATGTCTGAATCAAGCAGCACCGATACGTTTTTGTAAGCTGTGTCACTTTAGAGCTGACAGTAGTCAACTGCCATTGCTTAACACCTTTATAATTGATCCATTATTACTTCTGCAAACAGTACACTGCTGTGTGTTGTCTAGGTTTTTCTGTGCATGCGGGTCACACTGGGATCATAAACTGTTTACATACAAGTCTGATTGTGCTTGCATTTAATTAGCTGTAGAAAGTCCATGAAAGAAGTAAAGAATATATATTTCAGTAAATATTTGGAGTTGATCATCAAGACCTTCTGTATTAACACAACCCTAATTTCCAAGTAGCATTCTGGCTATCTGCAAGTTACTTACATGTCTGTGAAGTATAAACTGGTATAGAGTTTGGATTTAGGTTAATTGTCTCTTTTGTTAAGAGCTTTATGTCACCCATTCGGAAAATATTTTAGTTTTTTCACACATTTAGATGTTTAGACTGTTTTTTTGAATGAGATTTAACAGGTCAGCAAATCTTATTATGGCATATTTTCCTATGCCTGATCGTCAAGGCCCTGCATGTTAGGTGCTTCCCTGCTTCAGCACACCTGATTTCAATTAATGGTCGATTAACAAGGTTTTACTGAACGGCAATAATCTGAATCAGGTGTGTTAAAGCAGGGGGACATTTAAAACATACAAGGCAGCGTGCCTTGAAGACCAGTGTTGGAAAACACTGCAATAGCGCACCAAACTGCAATAGAACAGTGTAACTGCAGAACTACATTCTTTCTCACTACAAAGATAATATTTAGGATACATATTTAACTGCAGCAACATTGCTGCTATTCTTATAGTGGTCCACAAAAGTCAATCCTAATCTGGCCCTCTGACCCCCACCTACCCACACCCTGGCTCTTCAATGACTGATAGGTGGATTAGTGGTGGTTAATCCACCTAGGAAGAGAGGAGGTGGAAAAGGAAGAGACAGGACAGGGTGATGCCCCTCCTTCTGCACCCAGAACCTGGGGCAAAGTGAGAATTGAAGCTGTTCAGAGATGGGGCTGTTACCCTCACTATGTGGTCTTTATGGATTTGCATATGAAATCTAGACATTGATCTAGCTTTAGCTTGAAGGTCTCAACAAAATCAAAGAAAATAGTAGCACCACAACTTTATAATAAAGACAATTTTCATCTTTTTTCACATCATTAATGAATCAAAATGTTGGCTCTTGGTTTCCACCAATTTTCTGTACTAGAAGCTGATTTTAAAAGCACTGATATTTTATTGACAAAACCTAAAAGCCTTCAAATCATTTAGGAAAACCGATGCAAAAAGATTAAATAAAATTTCTGAATGAGGTTTTGCTCTTCTCTCCTTTGCAGTTACAACGGTGGCATCTGTGTTGATGGTGTGAATTGGTTCCGCTGCGAGTGTGCGTCAGGATTTGCTGGACCAGATTGCCGCATCAGTGAGTGCATGGGAACCGAAGGGAGCTGGAGGCTGGGGTCAGGTGTGCTGGGGCATTGGAAAGAGGGTCAGAGATGAAGGGCCTTGGTAGGGGAGCCTGAGCCGATTGTTTCTGGGTGACAGATTTGGAAGCCTTTTAGGAAAACGGTGTTAACCTTTCCCCTCTGTGCTGAGCCGAGGTCAGAGCTTATGTTGGTTGGGCACTCTCACGTCTCTGACTAGAAAGCTTTTCAGAGAAGATTTTGCAGAAGCAGAGAGGTATCCATTTGGAGATTTTGGGACTAAACTGTGATCATATTGAAAGAAAATAATCTCCTTAAAGATTTTCAAATGAACATTAAAATACACCCAAGATTCAGGTTTTTACAGCCTAGTTGACCTTCTACAAATGTAGAGTTTGACTTGTTTTACTTGATCAAAACACTACTAGTTCTTCTAGATTTAATATTCAGTTCTAATCCTGAGCTTATGTCTTTAAAACCAACATTGACTTCATATTTCTGTGATTGTTCTGTATACTTGTTTCCACAGATATAAATGAGTGTCAGTCGTCTCCCTGTGCTGAAGGCTCTACATGCATAGATGAGATCAGTGCCTACCACTGTGTCTGCCCTCCTGGACAAGCTGGACCTCAGTGTCAGCAGTGTAAGTTAAATACAATGATCCCTTGTTTTTCGCGGGGGTTGCGTTCCGAAAATAACCCGCAATAAGTGAAATCCACAAAGTAGTTACCTTTATTGTTTTTACAACTATTACACAGCATAGTTAAATACTCTACATTGAAACCAAAGAACAAAACTTGTTTTCAGGTCGGCGGATGTGTGTGTGCATCAGTCACGGCCTTAATGTGATCCGGATTCATGTTATAAAAGCCGTGTCCTCCAAGATTCACAGCTGTATCTACAGCAGAGCCTCCAGCCAGTTTTTTTCAGCAGGCATTCAAAGTTTCAGTTTCCATCTCCTGAATGGATGCATTATGTATATTTTAGCCAATCAGGACACAGAATACAATGCACTGTGAAAAAAACTGCACAAAAGCGAGGGTTCACTGTACATCTAAATCGTTTGTGCATTAATTTAAAATCAAGGCTAAAAACTAGTGGCGAGATATTGCAGTGTCTGTGATTAATGAATTGCATTTTTATCAAGAAGTACATTCTCAATTAAAAAACATTTTGCTGCTGAATTATTAAATAATTAAACATATGAGCTCAACATTATGTGTTTCATGTGTTTATCATGTTCTTATTTTTCAACCATCAGATTGGTGTAGTGTTATTCTTGTCATTCAGATTTCCAGTGTTCGAAGAACTCCTGATCATTCATAGAACATCTATAAGAATATGGACCCTGGGCACTGACATTAGTATTAGCTGCTACATGTTTAGCATTGAGATGTTAATTTATGCTTGAATAGCTTCACTGATGGGCTAACTCATTTTACCACAATTTATACACAACAATAGTCTTTCCCAGCGACCCATCAGATTAGTTCAGAAGCAGAAACGAACCACCAGTGGGCCCACAGATACAAAAAGTTTTGGTTGTGGTACCAATGTAAAGAAAAAAAGCAAGTAATTGTGTTAAAATATTTAATGTTATAGAATATTTTTCGGACTATAAGCCGCTACTTTTTTTCAATGCTTTGAACCATGCGGCTGATAGCCGCATGGTTCAATAAAGCTGCCTTTTATCTTTTCAGTCACGGGACTTGGAAAGTCATGCCGCCACGCTGGCCTGCAGTATCCTCACAGCAGTCACTGGGAGGAGGACTGTAACGCCTGTCAGTGTGTCAATGGCGAAGTTCACTGTTCCAAGGTTTCACCGATGAACCAAAGATTTTTTCCACATATATAGGCTGAGAGCAATTACTGATCCACTTTAAATATTTGAGGCATGTACTAAATCCCTCTAACTGTCCACTTCCAGGTGAAGTGCGGTCGTCGCCCCTGCATCCTCCCAAATGCTGTTTTGCCTTCAGTCACCAGCCATCAGCCCTGTCCTGGAGGCCTTGAGTGTGTGAAGCATCCATTCCTCACATGCTTGTCTCCACCATGTCATCAGTGGGGCGTGTGCTCAACACCTGACCCTCCCACTCCTGAGCATACCCAGTGTGAGCCCCATAGTGGCTACCTGGACAACAGCTGTGCTCACATCACTCTCATCTTTAACAGGGACAAAGTGCCACAGGTACTCATACATAGAAGTGTTAGATGTTTTGGAAAGCATTAATCAGAGAAACACCCAGTAGATAAGGATTGTCAAAATAATCTATATTAAGACATAATTAATGCTGAAAATATGAATGACTCCAAGAAACTCATCAAAACAGATATAAACTGAAACATTTTCAAGATATTGCCCTTCTTCAGACAGCAGCACTGCAATAACAGAGATCCTTAGAGTCTCCCTTCCCTACTAGAGGTTCACCTGCAGATTAAAGGCTCAGAATAAAACTGAGTACTTGACGCTAGGAGTACCAGCGTCAAGTACTCCTACCTGCAAACCGATACTCCAGATTAATAGCACTGTTCTGCTGGACTTTCCTCCTGTGCTTCACTACGGTGAAGAGGCTAAACCACTCTCCATGCCAGGTGATGGTGGCAATACATCAGTAAGTTATTTGCCAATTCTCCAACAAAACAGAGAAGTTAGACAGTGGAAGGGGCTAAAATGTCCATAGATTTCTAGCAAATGTTGCGCTAGACCAGGGGTGCCCAAAGTTGGTCCTCGAGGGCCGCCATCCTGCATTTTTAGTTCTCTCCCTAGTAGTAGTAACAACCTCTCAGCATGTCAATGTTCTACTTAGGCCTCTAATGAGCCATCATTTGATGCAGGTGTGCTAAACCAGAAGAGAACTAAAACATGGAGGATGCCGGATTTTGAGGACCAAATTTGGGCACCCTGCGCTAGACTTTCATCGTCCATCATTTTAAAAAACGGTGGAAAAAGAAATCATGTCATAATCTAATTTTACCAAGAATTTTTAAAACGTCATTTAATTGCATTTACCATCATATTACCATCAAACTGAATGCATTTCACTTATCTCTGCAGTGACAAAGTTTTGAAATCACTTCACCAACTGAAGTGATCAGAAGTCGGCAAGACTCTCTGAACGCTACCTGATCTCGCAAACACTCCAAGCCTCTGGTCCATAACTCTTCAACGCGCCACTGTTTGCTCTCAGATTGTGTTCAGAAATGATACTGTTATCATCTATGTTAGAAATTCTTCTTATACTGATTGATTTAGTGACCTCAGCCATGTTCTGTGTGTGAATTTGAGACCAGGTGTGTGTAATCACATAGGATACAAGTCTGCTCTCTGTGCTTGGTTAAGCCATCAAGCAAGGGGAAACCCAACCTTTTATTTTAATTAAGCTTTTACTGTTTTTGTTCTTAGACCATCATTAGAGTAAACAGTGTAACTTCTACTATTTTTAGATTTTATCATCTGGGATGCGTGATTAATTGGAGCAGAGCAGTGGAGCTGCTGCACATTTATTTGCTGTGCACTGCGCTTGTTAGTCTGATGGACATCTGCTCTTTGATTTATTTCCTTCTTCTACACCATAAGCTACCTACTCCTCTATTTAGACTATAGCAAGTCACAACTTGATCATGTATTCTCTTTTAGTCTTCTCTGTGTATTTGTCAGTTTATAAAATGCGCCACAAAAGCCCGACCCACCATCAGGCTAATCATTTTGGCTCGACTGACCTGGATTTCCTAATCTGAAACCACTGTAATTTAGACATTTTGACAATGTTTTTACTAATCTACCTACTTTGTGTGTGTGTGTGTGTGCGCGCGTGTGTGGCAGGGCACTGCTGTAGAGAACATCTGCTCTGAGCTGAGATACCTCCCTGTGACTCAGATGCTGGCTGTGGACCGAACACTGATCATCCTCTGTGATTTGTCCTATTATACAAGAAATGCTGTGGAGGTTGCCATGGTAATTACTACACATGCTTACCCTAACACTTATATTTTCACTATTCAGGAAACACTACACTCTTCAGCCAAATATGAGATGTTTGTTAAAATGCTTCAAAAGCAAGACTGCCAAAAACAGCCATATGAATTTTACATTTTAAACTTGAGATGCACCAAACAGAATCAAGTGACCAATTCAGCTAGTTTGTGTTTTAAGTTCCAACCTACTGATGATTTATCTATAAAAACCAACATTAATATAAGATTAGTCTTCAAATAAGTTCTTTCCAGCCTTCCTACTCCCAGAAGGAGTAGGAAGGCCACTTGTCCAGTGGTGGCATTTTTTGTGTTGTGGCAGCAGAAGCAGTACACAATCTGTGTATAAAAGCAATTACAGTGAAACAGGACTTGGTTATAAGCAATTAGCACAGGTAGCACGGCTGGCTAAATGTGGATTCTGAACTTTACCCTTGTATGTAGAAATGGGGTCCAATGGACCCCACACACATAAAACTTGTATCATTTGCCATAGTCCCCTACGTTTGCCTCAGTCCTCGCACGCACAAGGGTGAAATAAATACAGGGATTAAATAAATGTACAATGTCCAGGGTTTCCCCCAGAAAACTTGCTAAGCCCGGTGGTCAGGGCATTGAGGCGGCCCACCGGTGGTCAACCGTGTTTTTGTATTAAAAGATGTTAAGTTGACAGGAAATGTAAAA
>NW_015114601.1:81129-83102 GCF_001443285.1 Poecilia latipinna
TCCTTACAGTAGGTTGATGTAAATATCCATACAGGTCACTCAGCCTGCGTCCAGTTTGAGTGAAAGGAGGCGCGCGCGATCCTGCTGAGGTAAAGCAGCGGCAGCGCGCGAGGCAAAGCGCAGAGGCGCCAGCTGTGTGATTGGTCCGCGCTGTCTGGTTTAAATGCATATATAAACCTATCCTTTAGGAATACATCTGATCTGCTAGTGAAATGCTAAGAGCAAAAGAGACGCTTGCAGCCCGGCTTTAAAAAAAAAAAAAAAAAAAAAAAAAATTTTTTTTTTTTTTTTTTTTTATTTTATTTTTCCTAAAAAAGTAAAAAATTAATATTTCGCCTGGGGGNAAGAAGAAAAGAGAGCCCTGCCGCCCGGCTTTAAAAAAAAAAAAAAAAAAAAAAAAGATTTTTGTTTTATTTTATTTTATTTTAATTTTCCTAGAAACGTAAACAATTAATGCTTAGCCTGGCGGCGGGGCTAGTAAAGCATAGCGGCCGTCAGGCTTATAATACACTGGGGGAAACCCTGATGTCCTACTTTTACTATTTTTCTTAAACAAACATTGCTTATGTAACAGTTATGGGCTTTGCAGCTAACTGGCTACAAGAGCAGCATCAGAAGATGGTTCTTTAAGGAGTCCGAGTTGTGAATGAAGACACGAAGCAATTGTTTTAGTTTTGGTGTATATATTAGTGATTTGGGGGGAAAAAAACTGACAATTACAAATGCACAATGAGAGACAAATTAACTCAAAATAAATCAATTCCAAGATCATAAGTTCTTGTCCTTTTTCCTTAGCTCGCCATCCTTTGATTCAGATGAGGATCTGAGCCATCAAGAGAAAAAAAAAACAACCTAAAAGGCCAGAGAACCCATTAAGTGTTTTATCAAAACCAAGTATGTGCAAACATACAAATTCAATAAATATCAAATTCAAATGCAATTATTGAATGTCTAATAATTAAACTAAACATTTCAATCAGGTTAAATCAACCATAATTTAATATCAATCATATTTCAAATTAATCAATTTAAAGTTAAATTTGAAATCAAAGTTCACTTTCAAAATATCAATCAAGGAAAAGAAAATAAATTAACTCAAATACTCAAGCAGAGTGGGGAAAAGAAAAGTAAATTAAACAAATATATTGCACAATATCAACTTAAATGTAGCTACATCCTATTTTAATTAATTTCATTACAAAATGCCAGAGCTTGCATAAAACCAGCGATCATGTTACCTTTGGGAAGAGAGCGGGGCGTACTAGACTGCGATCAGCTGTGACAATCTTGGTGACGGCCCAGGTACTAACACCAACAGTTCTAATAAAACAATGCTCCAATGAGCAATCGAGCAGAAATTTCATGCTAAAACAATAGTGCTATCACACAAACAAACTCACCAAAGGATCAAATCAGTAGATGCAAAGATTTTGATGAATTGTTAGGAAGACGCCAAACAGCCGGCCACAATCACAATGGAACAGGTGATGTAGTTCAAACTGTGCGCTGGAGGCGGGGCTTTAAATAAGTTGCAGAGTTTGGGTCAAAACAGGAAGTGAGCCCGCAAAAATAAAAGTCTTTACTAATTGACTAATTGCGGGTTACACTTAGCTTGCCACAAAAAAATTCCAGAAAAATTAGAGCAAAACATTAGAGCAATTCTTGATGTCCATCCATCCATTTTCTATACACCCTTGTCCCCAGTTGGGTCGGCAGGGGTGCTTTTGCCTATCTCCAGCGAACGTTTTGGGCAAGAGGTGGGGTCACCCTGGACATGTTGCCAGTCTGTCCAGGATGTTGATGTCATCCTCCTTTAATTAGATTTTTAAAAAATAAAAAGGAATAAGAGCAACAGGCAGAAGAATAAATTTAGTTTCAACAATTTCTGGATGAAATGTCTATTTTGCTTGGAAACACCTTAGAAAGTAAAATGTCATATCTCTGACATGTTCTCTTTTTTTCTCCTTAGAATC
>NW_015114601.1:85550-89188 GCF_001443285.1 Poecilia latipinna
CAATAAATATCAAATTCAAATGCAATTATTGAATGTCTAATAATTAAACTAAACATTTCAATCAGGTTAAATCAACCATAATTTAATATCAATCATATTTCAAATTAATCAATTTAAAGTTAAATTTGAAATCAAAGTTCACTTTCAAAATATCAATCAAGGAAAAGAAAATAAATTAACTCAAATACTCAAGCAGAGTGGGGAAAAGAAAAGTAAATTAAACAAATATATTGCACAATATCAACTTAAATGTAGCTACATCCTATTTTAATTAATTTCATTACAAAATGCCAGAGCTTGCATAAAACCAGCGATCATGTTACCTTTGGGAAGAGAGCGGGGCGTACTAGACTGCGATCAGCTGTGACAATCTTGGTGACGGCCCAGGTACTAACACCAACAGTTCTAATAAAACAATGCTCCAATGAGCAATCGAGCAGAAATTTCATGCTAAAACAATAGTGCTATCACACAAACAAACTCACCAAAGGATCAAATCAGTAGATGCAAAGATTTTGATGAATTGTTAGGAAGACGCCAAACAGCCGGCCACAATCACAATGGAACAGGTGATGTAGTTCAAACTGTGCGCTGGAGGCGGGGCTTTAAATAAGTTGCAGAGTTTGGGTCAAAACAGGAAGTGAGCCCGCAAAAATAAAAGTCTTTACTAATTGACTAATTGCGGGTTACACTTAGCTTGCCACAAAAAAATTCCAGAAAAATTAGAGCAAAACATTAGAGCAATTCTTGATGTCCATCCATCCATTTTCTATACACCCTTGTCCCCAGTTGGGTCGGCAGGGGTGCTTTTGCCTATCTCCAGCGAACGTTTTGGGCAAGAGGTGGGGTCACCCTGGACATGTTGCCAGTCTGTCCAGGATGTTGATGTCATCCTCCTTTAATTAGATTTTTAAAAAATAAAAAGGAATAAGAGCAACAGGCAGAAGAATAAATTTAGTTTCAACAATTTCTGGATGAAATGTCTATTTTGCTTGGAAACACCTTAGAAAGTAAAATGTCATATCTCTGACATGTTCTCTTTTTTTCTCCTTAGAATCATTGCTTCTTAGCAATTGCACCATTCACAGATTTTATAGTTCTGCTGATACAGATTTTGTCTCTAAGAACTATAAATAACAAAAGACTTCTGTTTCTGTTTTCATTATGAAAGCCTAGGAAGGCAGCTTTGAGAAGCTGATGTAGGAAAGATAGTTTGATCCACTGCAAGGCTTTACAAAAAACACAACAGATAGAAGAATACCGATGGTTGATGTGGGCTCCTGTTGCAGCAGAATGCTAGCAGTTCAAGGCTTCTTTTAATAAGTAACTACAAGTCAGAGTTTATGTCAAATGCTTGTGCAGTAGATAGGGGAATGATGCACAGACGTTTTATGAAGGTTTCTGTAATATATAAATAAAATCAAATATTTTCACTCAAATCCCAGGCAGATTTATATTTTACATTATGATCTTTGTTCTCTTATTGAAAATAATACAGGCAAAAACTGATTGTTTTTATTTACATTTGTACAAAAAAAATTGAAGTCCAAAATGTTTCATATCTTTGCTGGCTATAGCAATAATACAATGCTTAATTGCACACAGTTTGTCTCCACTAAAATCTCTGTAGCTCAGAAAGTCTTCTTGTTATCTCCCTAATCTTTTCTTCTGTCCATAGACTCTCTATCAGGTTGAAGTCGGGATTCTGGCTAGGCCAATCCAAACGTATTACTTCACTGCATTAGCAGTTTTAGCCTCTGCTACTCTATGTGTTATTCCTAGTTTTCTTCAGTACATTGTAAAAATCTTGTCTAGTTTTGATGAACCCAGTGTTCATCAAACATTGGCTTTGATGAACACTGGGTCAGATTGGTGAATGGCTACACAGCTAGCTGCAGCACATCCTGATGTAGCAATGGCTGTCTGTGTAAAATTCAGTCAATCGGCAACTGATATACAACACTACAACCTTGTGTTATATGAGCAGGTTGCTATAATGTTAAAATCCCTTATCAGTTTGTATTGCTAACAACAGTAACATAGGGTTGCCACCTTTCAGAAATCAAAATAAGGGACGCCCACGAATGCACGTTCTAGTCTCATGGGGGGGGAAATGGGGGAGGACTGCGGTGGCAGCGTGTCGGTTGGTCTGTGTTACCCAGAAAGCAGTTGGGCGCAATATTGCAACACCAACACCGTGACTGAAACAATGACTGGGGCAGCCTACTATATAAAGTATTCGGGGACCACTACTGTCATGATGTGTGGTTGAGAGTGGTGAGAGAGACGCCGGGGAACCCAGGTAGTCATGATGATAAGATGATTTAATGACAAACCAGGAGAAACAACTGAAAATCACTGGCAGCACAGGAACAGACACAGACGTGAGACGAGGGTGTTACACGACGAGGATCCGACACAGACAAAGACAACAGGTGGGGTTAAATACACAGGGAAGGTAATCAGAGAATGGGATACAGCTGGGAGCAATCAACAGGGAAGACAGATTCACAGGGGAAACTGGACTAACACAGAAAAACTACACAGAAAACACAGATCCTAACAACTACTTTATTATTACACATCCACATTTGTGAAATACGGATGTGTAATCCGTATTCTACAAATGTAGCATCCCGTATCGGTTCAATATGGGACTGTTCTGTATTTTAAGGGACGGGTGGCAACCCTACAGTAAAAGTTAGCCTGCTCACTGAACAGGAACACTGTCAAGTTATCTGTGTTTTTTGTCTGCTAGTTTTTTTTTAATTTCCTTTATTTAACCAGATGAATCCCATTGAGATCTAGATCTCATTTTCAAGAGGGACCTGGGCAGAAGTCTGCGATACACAGCAACCTTGTTACAAAATAAAACTAATTAATACAATTAGTTGAAAATAGAACCAGCAAACCCTTTTGATTTCTTTCTTCCCAGTAGATTCTTGGTATTTTTATTGAACCCAGTGTCAGTCTGTCAGACAGTGAGCCAGATCAGCAGGGCTTAGAAGTGTGAGAATGACCTGCTAACTTCCTGAAGAGAAACAAAGAATGTTGTTTTTTACTCAATTAAACAAGGAGTACAGCCACTCTTTTTTTCTATTGCTTGGATCAATTCAACTACACAACACTAAGCTAATCCTCCTCAGTTCTCCATAGCAGTTTTACCCACACCTGATGAGGCAATTAACTCCACCTATGCTCTCAGCAGGGAATGAGCTCCAAAACCTTCCAGATGTCAGGAGTAGAATCTCCTCTGTTCAGACAGATGAATAGGATTTTTCTTCTCTTCTTCTCTTTCTCTTTGTTGTATTACATATCCTCTGGTAAAATGTTGACCATTTTAAAGTAGGCTTGTGTGTACACACTAATTATGTTTACATACCGCTGGCTGACCTTCCATAAATTGTTCACTTTTTTTCAATGTGAACATCTAGATTTTTCTGCATTATAATTTGAATAAGATTTAATTTGAATTGAGTTGAATTCCATATAATTGAATGTGAAGAGAAGTTACAAACCACTAATTAAATCACATTTAATTATTGGTTGGGACAATAAACAGAGCAATTTTGGAAGTGTTGGCAAAATTACAGTGAAATACAATGTAAAATATGCAGAAACATAGCGCAAAGTATACT
>NW_015114601.1:95606-107495 GCF_001443285.1 Poecilia latipinna
AAAATAATAAAATTCAATAATTACACCCAAGTCATTAAAAACTGTTTCATGTCTTTCTTTATGTCTCCTTCTCTGCAGTCTTTTGAAATGGATGGACAATTGAAGGACAACGACTGTGGCTATATCCAGAATGCAGCAGCTGCCATTACTAGTGCATTGTCCAAATACCACAACAGCACCATCCTTCAAGCTGTAGTGGAGGCCAGAGTGGAGATGCAGGCTGAATGTCGAGCTGAAGGTGAGTCTAACTTCCCTGGCAAAACTGATTTTTTTTCTTCATTCTGTTCTTTATCAGTGCCAGTATTCTGTACAAGCCACAGGTCCAGGGTGTTATAGAAATCAAAAATAAAATGATTCTTCTTGGAAGATTAATAGGAAAAAACATGGAAAAACAAAAGAAAAACTGTGAACCCAGCACTGTGATATGTTCCAAACCATTAATAGAAACACTTACATGATTGTAATTAGAAGTTTAATGTGTGAATAGGTGCTTCATTGACTTATTGACAATTCAACAATAATTTCACTCTCGGGCTGCATCTCTTCTGACTTCACTGACAATGCTAGCTTATTAAACACTGCGGTAGAACAACAATTTTCTTGTCGGTGTGAGGAGCTATCCACCAGCTGTCTTCATGGTGAAAAAAGTGATATGAGCTGTTTGTTTTCAATGGGCATATTAGCAAACATTTTTTAAGAAACAGCATGTCTAAATAAGTAATCAGAAGAAGTAATGAAAGAGCTTTTAACATTGTACTGTGACTATATCTGTTAGTTAAAAATTATGTAACTTGGAGCATTTTAAATGTTGGAATTCTCTTTTGAAATCTGTGAGAAGTTGGAATCTAAATCACAAAAGTTGGTTCTATTAAAGACTATTATAAGTTCCTCCATAAAACAGTCAACCAATAAAGTCTGATGAAATTTGACTCTTTCACTAGAAGAAATGTAAGCTGACTTGCAACAATTCTTTTATTAAGATAAAAAGTTATGCTTGCTACTGTAAAAAATGATTTTGCTACATGCTAAACTGCAATAGAGGAAATTGTGCCTTTAAACAAAAATACACACTAGAATGCATTAATATTTTATGTTTTAATTGTGCTGTTTTAACTAAATTCTGAAATTAAGCTCTGTATTTTTTCCATTGATGAAAATAATGCATTTACATACATTTGAAACTTGAACAGACAACTTATTTATTTGGTTTTAAATAAAAATTGTGTTGTGTTTTTTTGACCAAAACATTAAGTTGTCTGACAACAGTTTAATGGCTCTAGTACTATTGAATATGAAATATTCTGGTTTGGAGCATTCTGGGATTTCAGTTAAAAAATACACAGTGATTTGGTTCTGCTATAGTTTTTTTATTATTATTATTTCCTTTATTTAACCAGGTAAATCCTGTTGAGATCTAGATCTCATTTGGACCTGGGCAGAAAGAGGGACCAGTTGCATTCTATGTTGCAACTGGTTAACAATTAGCCACTAATAATCGCAAATTCAGCACCTGCTCCTGAGCTTCTCTAAGGGCTTTCATCATTTTTTAATCAAATTTGATCATCTCTTTCTCAAAATCCAAAAAACTTTGTGATTAAAACTGAACTGAAACAAAGATCAATATAAAGATCACAGTTTGTGATTTTCAAACCTTTACTCTATTTGTAACCAAAAAGTTAAGGATGTGTTTTAGTTTTTTTAACAATATAGTTAAAATCTCATCTGCCTGCGAATAGGGTGTATTTTTATACCCCTACAAACCCCTTTAATTGTATGTAGATAAATGTTTTAAGTCAACTTCTAATTCTAAAATGTTTTATATCATTCTTGTTAAGGTTTTTTAGTCCCTGTGCTTGGAGTTGTCTTCAGCCTCCTCTGGGTCTTCTGCCTTGTTGTCTGTGTTTGGTGGACCCGTAAAAGAAAGAAAGAGCGAGAGAGAGCCGCCCTGTCCGAAGACACCACCGTTAACAACCAGCTGGAGCCCCTGCGGAGCAATACCCCAAAAGAAAACCGAGACAAAGACATTCAGTACGAATGCAAGAAATTAATAGGCCCCTCTGACAGGACATGTGATGAGGCTGATGAGGAGGAGCAGGAGCTGGAGGAAGATGAGGAGATGGTCTTGGGATTGGGGGACAAGTGTTTGTCTCACAAGTGTCCCATAGTGGGAGCTCAGGACAGGAGCACCATCATAAAGGCAGAGGTGATGTGCATGACACGCAGCGGCCCAGTGAAGGCACCGCATCGGACGGCATACAACCCCAAAGACAACCGATGTAAAAACCTGAATGCAGCCAAGTTTAGCGAGGACATTACAGACCTCTGTGTGTGAACAAATAAATTCAGCGTCACAGACTTTAAAACTTTTGCACCACAAATGAAGACTGCAGATGCTTTCATTTTCTGTTGAGTTTATAATGCCTTGTTTAAGTCTTTTATTTGCAGCTGGAGGCTTTTTTAAATCAAGAAAGAAACTTATAAAACAGCATGAAAAAAACAAGTGCTTCAGGGATTATGGAGTCCACAAGCTTCACTTTTTGGTTCAAAACATTACAGGGAAGCTGAAGCTTTCTGTTTTTATCATTAAGGTAGCTGACTGCTTTTACCTTCAGCCCAAACCCTGACATCTAAACAAAAGATTTACATTGTGTGCAAGTTGGCATATTAACCTGGCTGACTGATGCATAGAATAGCTTTTTTCTCTAATTTTTTAACTTTTTTATTTTTGTTGAAGCTTGGAATTTCTGGCATTTGTCTTTTTAAAATGAGAATTGTCTCCTGTTTTACTACACAGTGATCTTTCAGTATTTCTTTTTTTAATTAAAGTGCCTTGAACTGCTAACTTCTCCCTTCCTTACAATAGAAGATTCTTAATACATATAAAGGGAAAGTGGCTATAATCACAAACATCTTGCCTCTAACGCTTGTTTTATTGTGATGTACAGAACACTTGTAAATAGGACAGAAATTACTGTGTATATTTGATTTTAGTAAGTTAAGAGATTTTTAAGAATAAGGCTTCCTGTATGTTTGGATTTTTATGTCATTCCATTTATTAATGGGAGATTTTATTTGAATCATTTTCAGATTTTGTAAATTCTCAAACCTAATTATTAATACTGAATTGTTTAAAGAGTATTTGTTCCTCTTATTAAAGTGCAAATGCTACATTTGTTTTAGCTCTGCGAATGGTTGTACAAGCTACTTTTCATATTTAGTTTTGGCATATTTGAGCTATCAAAATGATATGTGTTTTTTCATCCCTTCCTGAATCCATGTTCCCAAAAGTACATTTTGTTCTTAAAAAACCCCCATTGAAGACATTGTATAGTTTGTTACTGTTCTATCACTGGTCCCAGTATTACTGTATTCTTGCTATGATCTTAACACAAAAACCTAACCATGCCAACATTAAAGAAAAACAGATACATGTCCTTGCTTAGTACAAGGTCAGGCTCTGAATTTCCTTGTTTTATCCTATGAGTTTAAAGTATTGTTTTGAACAGCATAACAACCTGTAGGCCTTCTGATTGAAACAGTTCACTATTCATGATATAGACATGTTATGTTCATGTTGCTCTTTAGCCGAATCCAGACCAAATTATGTATGTTGTGCTCCCGATTCTAAACACACTCTCAGAAGACAAGTAATGTAAATTTCAGACACTTACCTATCAATGACATTCGCTTAGCAGACATAATGATGCACAACTGAGTATGCACAGATCAGATATTGTTGGTAGAGCCTCCATTACCCATTTCATGCCTTTGTGCATGTATCTTAAAATAGATGCAACAGGAAATGCATGATGGAAAAGGCTTCAGTCCCCACAGTTAAGAAAAGTGGAGGCAGAATCATGATGTGGGGATAGTGTGAAATAGGGAGAAGAAAGCAAGTTAGGACTGATGAGAAGATAGATCAGCATGTTAACATGTGTGGACTTTGGCTGCATTGTTCTGCTGCATGTTGTCTTTTTAGATTACTGAACTGAAATTGACACAAAAATGTTACATATACCAGCAAAGGTTGGCTCTTACATGCTTCTGATTTCTATTTTCAGTTCACACTTCATGGGTTACAGCCGGCAGTCTCTCTTGAGACTGCCGGCTGTAACCTCTTTAGCCTCCTCATGTTCCAGGTTCAGATCTACAGTTTTACAGTCTGTTGACAGTGTAATCACTATAGAGTGTTGGGGTGCCTGATAGTGAAGTGGCCTTTAGCAACACCCTCATGGTAGGAATGGGAAAGTTCATGCTGTAGGCATGAGTCTCTTATCATTTTTGTTTCCCTGTGTTATATTTTCCTGGTTTTATGAAGGGAACAAGTTGTATAATCGTTGATGTTCACTCTTTTGAATGTTTATGGGGTAACGTCAAATACTGTCAATATTTGTGTATGAAAATAGATTTTTTTTTTAATTGTTAATAATGGTGATGAAAGAGAACCTACACTCAATTTCTGACTGTAAAATGTACTATGTGTTAGCCCTGGAAGAGGAGTTGAATGTGCAGAATTTTTTTAATGATTTTGTACAAAATTTTGGAAAACTCTTGGTTTGTTAGTTGGCTTTTTTTTCCAGAAAAATCCTATTATTTATTAAAGTATTTTATACCAAAAATGATTTTGTTGAGTGTTTATTGATGGGATGGAAGATTCTGTCTCATTTCCTCTTGTGGATAATGTTATTGTGTATTTCATACCTTTATACATGCAAATCTAAAAAACTTGTAGCACAATTAAATAGAATAAGAGAAAAATACAAAAGCTTTAACCATTTTAACCACAACAGGGTTTTTTTATCTATTGAAGATCAGGAGATGTAAAAGTCATTATAAATAAAATCTTTTATTACTACTACTACCAATATTACAGTTTATTTTATTTTATGTTTATCCATTCCAGAATTCACATTTTTATCAAAAACACCCTAGAATGCTACTCTTGCCTGATCAGAGTTTTAAGACTCAATAAAAAGCATGTGCTATGCTGAGAAGGTGATAATGAAGATTGCTTTCAGTTGCCTTCAGTTTTATTGAGTAAGGAAAATCCTTGTTTGTGATTTTGTCCAGTAGGACATTTACATTTGCAACCATTCATCCCTTGTCTCCTGTAGTGCCAAGCCAATGAGGTGAGTTATTTGTGTGACTCCATCTGCCCTTATGATGACACTGTGGGAAATGATTAACAATAGACAGGGCTGCATAAAAAGCCTCTAGCAGCTGTGTTGAATATACTTAATGCTTGTTGGGACATAATGTGCCATGCTGGGAGTTCATTAGCCCAACAGTTGTTTTGGGAAGAATGGGAAATGTGCTAGGAATCCTGGATGGTGCAGTGTTTGGGTCACATGCACATACAGTGCACCACACTCACTGACCTACTTGGAGAGAAGTACAATGAAGGTGTGTGAGTGATGGTGGCAAAGCAGTGAGAGGAAGCCGTGATGGTATTTGGATCACATGTCGCCCCATAATACAGCCTGTTATCTGATCCAGAGATGCAGACCAAAATCTATTTAAATCCATTTTGAGATTTTAAACCCAACTAGCACTTGCTGGTCCTGGTTCTGTATTTTAGTAGTTTGGTCCTAAAGAGTTTAGAGAGAAAATGAAATAAGTTCCAAATCATAACTCTACATGGTTCTTGTATTCAAGTTTAATTATTGTTAACCTGTAACCTACAGTACATGCCATTCCATGAAGCAGCAGACAAGTCCCACACTAAATGCAAAGGATCAATGAGAACATTTCACTGTATAAAAACAGAACTGAGATTGTGGGGACATTTTAATCTGAGCAGCGACAGATACTACAGCACTTTGCAAAAAAAAAAAAAAAAAGTCACACCCCCTGAAATCTTTTACACATTTGATTAAGTTTCAAACACAGACTTTGATGTATTTTATTGAAAAAGGATCTGACATCTGACAACCTTTGCAGTCTTAGTCCGATCCTCAGGAAGAAAGCACCTTTGCTGGTAAGTGAGAAAACAATCTGGTGTCTGCTTCAGTGGTTCTGCTTGTCATTATGCTCTTCCTCACTGACGTTGATGAGCTTCTGTGGGGAATTACCTGCTGACCATGTTCTGTGGTAGAGGAACTTAAAAGACACACACATACATATATTCCTATACACATAGCTGTGTATATGACAAGTCAGCACTAGTCCCACCCGGTGCATGTGTCAGGGATTCACAGGTGTTTGCATTTTAGTTTCTTTTGTGTTTGTGTTCAGTAAGTCTTGCCATTGTCTGTTTGCTTCCCAGTGTTCAATATTGTTAGAATCGTGTTGCCATATTTGTCCATTTCTTTCTAATTAGTGTCTTAGTGTGTTCTTATGTTGTGCTTTTTTTTTTTTTTTAACATTTGACATTATTTTCCTATTTACAAAGGGCTTGTTTTCAGTTCCCTTTGTTTCCCTGGTTTCTCCCAGCTGCAACTGGACCACATTTGCTCTGAATAGTTTATCTCATTCCATTTTCCACACCTCATTCTGTATTTATGGTTCTTATTTTTCACTGTTCTTTGCTGGATTCTTCCATGTCTGTGCCTGCACCTAACTGCATGTCACCTGTAACTGTTTATTATTAAAATACTCTGTTTTACTGCAGCAGTTCATGACAGCATGAAGCTGTTCCAGAACTGCTGCGGTCCTTCAGTGACAGACTTTGCAAAGGCACCTTGGTACAATCTCAGGTGCAAAGGTCTAACTATGATTGTGCATAATATTAGGTGCACAAAATGCATTATTGTAGATCCTTCCTCTCAGAAATTGTTGGAGTTTATAACCAGCACTGCTCCCAACAAACTTTCCAACAATTTACATCCCTGCTGTTATTTGCAAAATTTTTTCATAATTTTGTGAGTAGCATGTTTTTGTTAGCACAAATATTATGCACTTTTTATATTTTCTTTTTAATTATAACTTTTAATAGAAACAGAAACTCTAGAAAATTATCGTACTTAGTGCACATTACTTTGAATCTCCATATGCTGTTTTCAATAACACAGATTTTGCGCATGACTTTATGTATCCAATTTTTTTTGTGTGCCGCACTTTTCTAAATTTTTCCATACTCCAAGCTTTAGTGTCAAAACTGCGCACTCTTTTATGCATGAGGCCCCAGATCTGAAACTCCACATTCTGCATTTGAACTGTAACTCTTTTGTTTTTCTACTTTTTCTAAACACTGTTGTTGGCTTCTTTTTTTTATCATGTTTTTTATTCTAATTTTGTGATCTTTATTTCTGAAATGGTATTTACAAATACAATTTACTTGGAAATGGAAATTTGACAGCAGACATTTGCTGGATTAATTCTCACCAGGAATCTGACAGAGTAGTTGTTGACATTCCAATACAATGTAAAGAGTATCCCCATACACTAGCTCAGTCTAGGGTGAGGAAAGAAAGGCACAGAGTGCTCAATACAGTGATAACACCTCAGTCAGCCTGATAGCAGTAAGCCCTCTGACTCCTCCCAAGGTCAGGGCCACGTCCACATGTTCAAACGGAGATGAAAGGCTCCTGGTAGGAAGATTTGCTGGTGCCAGTTGCAACCGCCTACCAAGGGAACCTTTCTTAACACATTCTTCCAGATGTTACCAATACCAAACCTTCAGCCTCCCTAGAGACAAGGAGTAGCCTCACTTTGAATACTTAACTTCAAAGCGTAGAGAAAGACTCAAAACAATGAGGATTTCCAGGAAAGACTGCTGTGAGTTTGTGTGTGCTTATACATGCTACATATAAAGAACCAAAAAACACTGTCACACCATAATCGAGGCCTTTTATTGGAAGTGAGGACATTTTCCTTGTCCTCACTTTTTTATCTATCTTTTTTACAATTCTACTGAGTTCAAATCATTAAGTTTGTATGTTTGATATGAATTGATGTTTGATCAAAGGTGGAGTTAGGCATATATTAATAATGGTTAGGGTTACAGTGTTAGCGTTGGGCAAAAATGCAGTTACCAAAGTGAATTATTCAGCAAACTAGACATTTTTGATATAACTGTCAAGGCTGCTATTTGAAAGAATCCAAAATATAAGTCACATTTGTTCATTTTTACTTTGCTCTACATGATTATAATCACTCACATTTTAGCTATCTTCTTGGGGATTCTTCAATATAAGAAAGTGACAAAATGTGTCCAAAATTTTAATCATTATTGGATTCTGGTTTGTTATCTTTGTTCTATGAAGATCGAGTTTAAGCATCTGAATATGAGCATTCACCGCTTAGCACATTCCCTCATATGGCCCCAACAGCAGCTAATGTTTTCTGAATTTCACAATATTCCAGGTAACCACTGACTCCAAAAAGCAGAAATTCTGCTATTAAAATCCAGTTATATACACATCTTCAACATCTTTGACTGACAATATGAATGCTATCTTTGCGTAAATGTACGCACACTTTTTCCCTGGCCTGAAAATGTGTGGCAGCCACGCAAATTTTTTCTGTGAACAATATCAAACTACAAAGCGTCAAAACTCACATAAATACGCTGAAGTCTGACTACATTCAGTTTTTTTTTTTCATGATTTTAATATTTTACTGTTTAAACAAACGATGAAACTGAACCGCATTTATTTTCATATAATAAGCTAACACGCACACAAAATAAAAAAACAAAAACAAAAATAAAAGGATGTGAAAGCCTCAATAGAAAGTAAATGGTACATTTCCTCAGTTTTTATCTCAAAGTTTGGACTGTGAGCCGAAGTGCATGAAATGCATCTGTGGGGTAGCCTACTTTAATTCTCACTGAAAAAAAGAAAACAGGTTTATCAGCAGATTAACTCCAAACAGGTTTGATTATTCTTAGGGTGATCAAGGTGTAGACAATCAGACGTATCAGTATCTGCATGAAGGTGAGCCTAATTGGGGAGCGCTTTGGCTGTGATGGAGAACATCGCCAATGGAAGGATTCAGAGGGAGCCATTGATCATATTAATCTGCAGGAAAATATTGATGATGTTTGTGAGCGTTTAGATTGCTCAGACTGATCATCCTGGAACTCCGAACAAAACTTAAAGAAGGAGCCCTGCGGTACCGGTACCGGTCCAGCTGCGGTCGTCCTTCAGTCGAGCCACCCGCTTTGTGAATGCGCCTTTATGGACAGAAAGCATCTTTATTCTGTAAATGTATATGCACAAGATTCCACTATTTGGAATAAACGTCCACATTCCTCACTCAAAGGACTCTCTGACACACTGTCTGTCTTTAAATCCCGCCTGAACGCGCTACTGTTCTAACAGGCATTTGCACGATCTCTTTATTTTCTTATTTTTATTATTTAGATTTTTTTTTCTTTCTTTAAAATGTATTATTTTTATGATGTGACCCTGTGCCCTGAAAGAACCTTTTAAATAAAATGTATTATTATTATTATTATTATTATTATTATTATTATTATTAATACTTATTCTGCTTCAAACAAGGACGTTGCCATGGTTATTGCTCCACGTGGTGGCAGACTTCCGGGTATTTATACTAATTTACATATGGGTGGCGATCGGTGGAACCAGCTGCTCTCAATTTACCGCAAATTGGGATGTACAAAGGAAAGGTGCGCATGGGAGTCGGGAGAGAGAACGCGGGTTTCGATTAAGCGTTTACTGGCATTTGCTAAATTAAGCCAGAGGTGGTTTTTGGCATAATCCGGGTTGTGAGTGGATCAGATGGCAAGTAGTAGTGGGGGAAATTCGGAGGATGAGAATATGGATACAGGATGGTCTATGGTAGAAAATAGAAGAGGGGGAGGGGGAAGAGATAAGGCAAAAAAGGGAATAAATACTGGGAAAAGATATTTTGAGGATGAGGAAACAGCTGGAATAAGGAAGAAAGCAATGATGGAAGAGTTTAAAGTTATACTAAAATTTAAAACTGGACAGGATATGTTTGGAGTGAGCCCTATTAGTCTGTCAAATGGACTTAAGAGAGCTATTGGAGAAGTAGAACTAGCTAAAGTCTTAAGAGATGGAAGTCTGCTCATCATTTGTAAAAATGCTGAACAAAAGAATAAAGTTCTTAAATTACAAATGGTGTGTAAAAAGGAAGTGCTGGAAAGAGGTTGTTGGGGAAGAGAAAGGAGTAATATCAGGAATTCCTGTAAGAGAAAAAAGGATGGGAAGTCACAGACATCAAACGACTACAGGCCTTTAGGAATGAGGAGAAAATCGACAGCACATCTGTACTACTGGTCTTCAAAGATAGAGTTCTGCCTGATAAGGTAATGGTTGGCTACTTGAGTTTTAATGTAAGGCAGTACATTCCACCACCGCTCAGATGCTATAAATGCCAAAGATATGGACATATTGCAAGTGTTTGTAAAGGGAAACAGAGGTGTGGCAGATGTGGAGGCGAACATCCTTATGGTGAGTGTGGAAATAATCCTGTTAAGTGTTGTAACTGCGGAGTAAATCATACTGCAGCATATGCAGGATGCACTGTAAGGAAAGAGGCAGCTGAAGTTCAAAAAGTAAAAAATGAAAAGAGAATTACTTATGCTGAAGCAGTGAAACAGGTGAAAAGTAATGATAATGCTTTGAATATGTTATGAAAGGAAGGCAGTGCAGACAATAATCAGGGTAATATTATGTTAGAAAAATTGATTCCTTTTCTTGCATATATTATTAATTGCTCAGAACAAGCAAAAAATAAAACTGAAAAAATAAAAATTACAGTGAAAGCAGCGACAAAATTTTTTAAGGTCAAAGATTTATCTTGGGGGGGGGGGGATTCATGAACTGCGACAGGGTGAAGGATCATCTGAACCTGAGGCATCTCAAACCATCACATAATTCTAATATTGCAATGGAATGCTCAGTCTAATAGCGAATGGTGAGGAATTTAAAGGCTTAATTAATAATCTAAATCCAAAACCAGATATAATATGCATTCAAGAAACGTGGCTCAAGCCATCATTACAGTTTAATATTCATGGTTACTCAGTTTTACGTAAAGGTAGGTCAAACGGGAGTGGAGGAGGTTGTGCTATATTTGTAAAAACCAACATAAAATTTATTCAGCTATAAGTAGTAGTATCAGACTTAGAAATTACTGCTGTTGAAGTTTGGACAAATGATGGGAATACTAAAATAATATTTTTTTTATAATCCTTGTAAACAATTAGAAAAATTAAAACTTGAAACAATCCTAGGAAACTGGAGAGGGAAAATAGTTTGGTGTAGGGATTTCAATGCACATAGCACTTTATGGGGAGATCAAGATGATTATAATAGAGGGATTTTAGAAGAGGTGATTGAAGAAAAAGAATTGGTCATTTTAAATAATGGAGAAGGCACTCGGGTGGACTTTGTAAGGGGTAAAGAATCTGCTATTGATCTGACCTTGGTCTCTCAATGTATTGCTGGTTTATGCAGATGGAAAGTATGTAAAGAAAACATAATGGGGAGTGATCATTATCCAATTTTTGTTAATATGGGTATAAATACAAAGCAAGACCAGACAAAATTTGAGGGGAGGTGGAAATTTGGGAAAGCTGATTGGGGGAAGTTTGAAATTATGAGTGAGGTTAGCTTGGAAAATGTAGATATAAATAAACCAATAAATGAGTCAAATTCAGAAATTAGCAAATGTATAATTAATTCAGCCAAATAATGTATTTCTAGAAGTAATGGTAATAGAAAAAAGAAGATAGTTCCTTGGTGGACATCAGAATGCTCAACAGCAATTAAACAGAGAAATAAGGCTTTTAAGACACTTAAGAAAATAATTTGTTTCCAGAATCGAATAAATTATAAAAGGAAACAGGCAGAGGGGGTCAGGAAAACTATAAGACATGCTAAAAGAGATTACTGGAGGAAATATTGTGAATCTTTGGGGAAAAAACTCTGCATTAGACAGGGTTTGGAATACTGT
>NW_015114601.1:110677-116028 GCF_001443285.1 Poecilia latipinna
GTAAAAAAATGTCTGGGAATTCAAGAGTTGTTTTTTTTTTCCAATAATAAAAGATAATGGAAATATTATTACAGATAATAAAAATAAGGCTGAGGTATTAGCGAAAGTATTTGCAAAGGTACAAATTACAGAGAATCTAGATAATAAAGAAAAATTAGGATGTGAAACTACTCAACAGCGAAATATTGATTTAATTCATAATGATGAAGAGTATGATGATTTTATTAATATGAAGTTTTCCTTGTTTGAATTAAATAGAGTACTGAGGAATTCTAATAACTCAACTCCTGGTAATGATCAAATTACTTATAATATGTTAAATAATCTTAGTGATGCGAGTAAAGAAATAATTCTAAAATTGTATAATAAAGTTTGGGAAGAAGGGATATTACCTGATAAATGGAAAGAAGCCATTATTATTCCTATTTGTAAACCTGGAAAAGATCCAAATTCAGCTGAAAGTTACAGACCAATAGCCTTAACGTTATGTTTAGGCAAAATTATGGAGAAAATGGTAAATAACAGGTTAATTTATTTCTTAGAATCTGAGGGGAAGATTAAAGCTTATCAATTTGGCTTTAGGAAAGGCAAAAGTACAATCAATCCAGCATTATGTCTGGAACATGAAATTAGACGGGCCCAGATTAATAAAGAGTGTGAGACAGCAGTCTTCTTGGATGTGGAAAAGGCTTATGACATGCTGTGGAAAGAAGGGCTGCTGATTAAATTAAAACAAATGGTATAAAGGGTCAAATTTATAGGTGGATTAAAACATTTTTAACTGAAAGAATTATTAGAGTTAAAATAGTGGGGAAATTAGTTCAGGGTATCAAGTTGAAAATGGTACTCCCCAAGGCAGTATTATAAGTCCTATGTTATTTATTATAATGATTAATGTTATTTTTAGTAATATAGAGAAATCCTTTGGTGTTTTATTATTTGCAGACGATTGCATCATTTGGAAGAGGGGAAAAAACACTGAATTTATAAACAGGAAAATACAGGAAGCATTAAATAAGGTAGAAGCTTGGGCTTTAGAATGGGGATTTAAGTTCTCAACATCTAAGTCTAAGTTTGTTGTTTTTACAAATAGGAAGGTGGATCTTAAATTATATGGGAATATTATAGAAAGGAAAGACCAAATTAAATATTTGGGTATGTGGTTTGATAAAAAACTCACATGGAAAATACTTATAGTTAAAATAGTGGAAAAAAGTAAGATAATTTTAAATATTATGAGATGTCCGAGAGGCAGAGAATGGGGAACAGACAGGAAAGCATTAAAGACAATTTATATCGGACTAATTCGTTCTATTTTTGACTATACATATATTTTATATAATTCAGCTTCAAGTAGTTTATTGGCAAAGATAGATAAAATACAATATCAGGTATTAAGACTTTGCTGCGGAGCAATGAAATCAACTCCAGTTTCAGCTCTACAGGTTGAGATGGGTGAGATGCAGCTGGAGTTCAGGAGGGAACAACTAGCCTTAATCTATTGGGCAAATATTAAAGGACATAATGAAGCCCATCCTCCACGTATGACACTACAACCTTGTCAAGAAAAAGAAAAAAGCAAATTAATAGTTTTGGATGGGTAATTTTAAGTAAAGTAAATGACATTGGGATTGAGAAATTTCTAATCAGTCCTGTGGTTGTTACTCCTGTCATTCCGTTATGGGTTTTTGAACAGGCTGAAGTTGATTTAAAGTTATTGGAAAAGGGAAGAGAATTGGGAACAAATGAAGTGGAAAATTATATTAAAGAATATTCAGAATATATAAACAATCAAGTAGGTATATCATTTATTGTTCCAGACTTAAACTTTATGAAAAACAAACGGATAAATAATAAACTGACAGTGTATACAGGTGAACTAATGGCAATTTTAATGGCTTTAGAATGGGTTGAGGAAATGGAAAATAGAGAGTTTTTAATTTGCTCAGATTCTAGTAGCGCATTAATTAGTATCCAAGAGGTAAAGTCAGAATCAAGGCAAGACATTATATTGGATATAATTCACTTAATTTCCAGGATTAAAATTCAGGGCTCTCGGGTTAAATTAGTTTGGATTCCTGCCAACATTGGCGTGGTAGGAAATGAGTTGGCGGATAGTTTTGCTAAGAGTGCCTCAAGACAGGAAATTGTTAATTTGAGTATTAAGATAAGTAAAAATGAGATGAAGAATATTATAAAGGAGTATATCAAGGGAAAATGGCAAGAACAGTGGGATAGAGGAGACAAAGCAAGGTTTTATTATAATATCTGAAAAAAGTTGGGGAATGTAGAAAAGGTAACAGAAGTAAAAGTGAAGAAGATGTTATTTCTAGAATTAGGTTTGGACATACAGGATTAAATAGTACTCTTAAGTTAATTAATAAACATAATACAGTTTGTTGTAGTTATTGTGGAAAGTTAGAAACAGTACAACATATCTTTTTAGAATGCAACAAGTATGTACGGGAAAAAGATACTACTTAGTGAGCATAGTAGTAATAAAAATAAGTTAGTTATAAGAGAATTGTTTCAGAGATCATCAGGAGATATAGTTTTTGATAATATTTTTAATTTTCTTAGAAGAACGGGTATTATGAGGAGGCTATGAGCTTCTGATCCATACTCCAACCTGGAAGGTGGTGGTAATGCACCTTAAAGTTGTTTGCCAACCGCCATAAAAAAATAAAGAAGAAGAAAGAAGGTGCGCATGGATAAAACTTGTAGAGTGGTGCTGGGGCCAATGGAACCCTTAGGGAAACTTTGGAGGAACCTGAGGAACCGCATTAAACTGCTGGAACTCTCAGAGAAATCCTGGAAATCTGGAACACTTGAAGGAAATCTGGATATAGCTCATTAAGACATAAATGCTGGAAGGACACACTCTCTGAAGCAAGAAAATAGGAGATGGAGCTGAGCTCATCTGTGTCAGGGTCTTGGGTTGTTTGCTTTGGGTTTTGTAATTTGTGTTCCCTATGTCTTCCTATTAGTTCTGCATGGTTTCTATGTTTACTTTAGTTCCTTCTTACTGATTCTAGTTATGCTTATTTCTTGTGTCTAGTCCTTTTTCTTACTCTAGTTTTCATCATGTCTCTAATCCAGCCATTTGTTTCTTGTTCAGTAATCAGCCTCCCCAGCATATATACAACTCATTCTCAGTTCCTCTTTGCTGGTTCCTCTCATCTAATCCTGTTCCTTCCTTGATGTACCCCGTGTTCTCCTTGATTCTCGTTGCTGGCTTTTTCACTTTGGTTGTGTTTTGTCCTGTCTCCCTGTGATTTTGTAAGTTTTTTTTTTTTTTCATTAAACTTTCATCATGATCCATGCTTCCAGCTCCTGTCTGTATTTTAGTTCACCCTACAAGTCACACTTCTTGACAAACTGGACCTCTCCCTCTGAGAACTCTGAATGAGTAGATAATCATCTACTGATCATCCAGTGCTCCTGAGAGCATGAGTGTGGGGCAGGCCCTCTTGGGGCCTGCCAATAGGCCCCAAGAGGCATGATTATTTCATTTACAGTAAAATTGGAAAACAAATCTAAAAACTGACTGTGGCATTTTGTTTTTCTAAGGGTGAACATGAGCCCTAGGTAAAGAAAGATTAGCTAACCAATAACTGATAAGTAACTGATGACAGACACTAAAATTGATGTTTTCTCCAGAGTTTTTTTAATCTATGCAAAACTAAAAGGCTGCTTGATAAAGTGTTTAGTCACCATTGACCAATGTATCTCAAAGGATTAGTAAAAATTTTTGAAGTGATGTTCTGTGAAGTAATTGTCGGGTATGATTTTATATTGCAGAAAGATGTAATTTCACTGTAAGCTTATGGAAAACTAAGGAAGTCCTAAAAGTAGCTAGCAGTTTGTCAGATGTGTTCTTTGTTTTAGTTGACTTTAAAAATGTAAGCAGTTTAAAGTTAAACAAAAAAATCCTTATAGTTTGACTGTTATATTTTATGCCATTTTGTTCAACTGAACAAAATCTGTTTCTGGGTTTTACCTAGAACTCATAAATGTGCTCTTCTTCCAAGAAGAATCAACTAAAACTTTGTATTTTGTGTCAGTATCAAAGATGGTATGGTCCCAAGGGAGTAAATCCTATCTCATTATTGGGGACGGGGGGCAATAAACAAGGAAATTTCTTAAGATTAATTTTGGGGGAGAGGAGTCAGAAAAGTTATAGAGAAATGTTAAGAGTTTTAAAAAGTTTTTAATGTGTTCAAGTTGCAGGTAATGTACAACAAATGTGTGCTTTTCCTCAGTAAAACTGTTGAGGCCCATAGAAGTCAAACTAAAATTCAGATGTTTAGATACGAGTTTGGTTCATTGTCACTGGTCTAACCTCTGCTACACTTTTACAAAAAAATTAAGACTCTAAATAAAAACAAGTTTTAATAAATGACTCCACTTAAAAAAAAATCCTCAAATATTAATTTATTGTAGTGGTCTCAATACAAGTTATGTGTTATTTAAATTATAACTTGTTAAGCTGCTTTATATATTTTTTGGTTTTCCCAGGTCATGGATGCCTGAGAACCTAGTAGGTGAATATCTGAGAAGCATCATAACTTTAACTTAAAGTTCAAAGCACCAGGTGCCTCATGCAAAAAAGAGTGCGCAGTTGTCACACTAAAACTGGCGTATGGAAAAATTTAGAAAAGTGCGGCGCACAAAACAAATCGGATGCATAAAGCCGCGCGCACGCACGTGGCCGCGCATCTTTCCTTTATAAATCCTAATTTGCCGGAAATAGAGCGCAGCTGCTGGTCCGCCCTGTCGCTACTCACAAATACATATGTAAATTAGCATAAATACCCGGAAGTCTACCATCACGTGAAGCAATAAGCCACGTCCTTGTTTGTTGCAGTATAAGTATTTATAATAATAATTATATACTTTATTTAAAAGGTGTTTTGAGGGCACATACTGTCACCTCACAAAAATAAAAATACATTTTAAAGAAAAAAACAAAACAAATCTAAATTAAGATCGTGCAAATACCTGAACAGTAGCGTCCAGCCGGGATTTAAAGACAGCGTGTCAGAGAGTTCTTTGAGAAGGGAATGTGGATGTCTATTCTAAATAGCAGAATCATGTGCATGAGTTGTACATTTACAGAATTAATAAGGCGCATTCACAAAACGAGCATGGCTCGACTGAAGGATGACTGCAGCTTGACTGGTACCGGTACCGCACAGCTCCTTCTTTATGTTTTGCTCAGAAATCCAGGATGATCAGTCTGACTTAATCTAAACACTCATAAACCATCTTCAATATTTCCCAGCAGATCAATATGATCTCTGATCAATCGCTCCCTCTAAATCCTTCCATTAGCGATGTTCTCCATCAGA
>NW_015114601.1:119030-121172 GCF_001443285.1 Poecilia latipinna
CAGAGAGTTCTTTGAGAAGGGAATGTGGATGTCTATTCTAAATAGCAGAATCATGTGCATGAGTTGTACATTTACAGAATTAATAAGGCGCATTCACAAAACGAGCATGGCTCGACTGAAGGATGACTGCAGCTTGACTGGTACCGGTACCGCACAGCTCCTTCTTTATGTTTTGCTCAGAAATCCAGGATGATCAGTCTGACTTAATCTAAACACTCATAAACCATCTTCAATATTTCCCAGCAGATCAATATGATCTCTGATCAATCGCTCCCTCTAAATCCTTCCATTAGCGATGTTCTCTATCACAGCCAAAACAATTCATAATTACGCGGCTCACCTTTACGCACCTATTTTTATACGTGTGATTGCATACACACCTTGATCACCTTAAAAATAATCAAACCTGTTGGTTATTTTTAATCAGCAGGTTTGGGTTAATCTGCTGATCCAACCCTGTTTTCTTCTTTTTGAGAGAATGAAATTACCCTGCAGATGCATTTCATGCGCTTTTATTTTTATTTTCTTTATTTTGTGTGTGTGTTAGCTTATTGTCTGAGGATAAATGCGGTTTCATCGTTTATGTTCAAACAATTAAAATATTAAAATCATGAAAAACAATGGGTTTGGTACTCCTTGGTCTAAATAACATTGAATGTAGTCAGACTTCAGTGTATTTAGGTGAGTTTTGAGGCTTTGTAGTTTGATATTGTCCAAAGAAAAAGTTTGCGTGGTTGCCACACATTTTCACGCCAGCGAAAAAGTGTGCGCAAACTTTGACTCAAAGTTAATTTTTATATATGTCGACTTGTGCGAAAAATATGGCGCCGCACATTTTTTGTGCGCACGCATTCTTTATGCATGAGGCCCCAGGGTTTTTATGGAAAAATATTCAGATTTTATTGTGTGGTTTTAAAGGCTCCTCGTTGAAGACAGTAGAAATAAAGGCCTATTTTCTTTTTACTGTCAGCTGCTCTGCAATAGCCCCTCAGCTCTCGACGTTCACCAAGCTGTTGGCTAGTGCTAACAAGAGGCTCAGCCCCTCCTGGCTATTTCAATTTCTTATTATTAATGTAAGAGTTAAAGGGCTAAATATAATTTAGATATTTGCTACCTTTAACAAAAAATAGCTAAGTCTATCAAAGCAATGTAGCCAGTTTTGCTAGTTTTGATTTAAGGCATAACAATGCAGTTTATAATGATTCAGCCTAAGAAATAAACTGCGGTCTAATTTTTGTCGATGTGTTTCCTCCTAGTAGTGAGCAGTGAAAGTAAATAAAATGTGTTACATGTCTTTTGCTTTAAGTATTTACATACTGGAGGGTTTGTTTTTTTGCTGCAGAGTCACAGCAACAACTAACCTCAGCAGCTCTAATGGAACCTGTGTCGTTCAGCACTGCTGTTGCTCCTCTTACACTTTGGACTGAACCATTACATTCTTAATTTTTTCTTAGATGGAAAGCGGATTTATTTCGTTCTTTGTTTCTTTTGCCTTTTTATATTGATAATGTTTAAATACAAGGGTTTCCTTCATGACTTTTGGGGGAGACAAGTCGAGAATTTTCCAAGATTGGGGGGGTCTGGACACCCACTGCCCCTCGAATCCCTCGGGATTTACGTGTGTTCCTGTCCTGCATAGATCAAACCAACCGATGAAGCACTTTGACACATGGTATGTCTCAATTAGCCATTTGCTTCTAACATGGTAAGTTTTCCCACACGCACATGATGATAAGACTTATTGTCACTATAGGTAAGGTAACTGATGACAGTTTCCTTGAATCTCCCTTCCAAAAATATGAATTAGCCCTATAAGTAGAAATTCCACAGTTTGAAAAAGTGAAAAAAAGAGTGTGATATTGTTCCTTTAACCAATGTCAGTTGGGGCCTCAACTGTGCCCCAACTGAGCAGGGCCACGGTTGGGGCACTACTCCATGCTCCAAAACCATTGTCAGTCTCTCTCCAGCATCTCATTTAAAGGACTTTGAACTGTAGGAAAGGTACAACGGACAGCATCAGTTTGGAAACATTAGTTTCTATAAATCTAATATGGAGTTTTATTTTAAAACTGGTTGACCCAGTTTTAAAATAAAGTTTAATATAGCAGTATTTCTGATTTAAAACAACTACAATGTGCTAAT
>NW_015114602.1:0-4266 GCF_001443285.1 Poecilia latipinna
TTGTCCGTTAGAATGTTTAGATACTTAAATAGCACATTTTTACAAGAACAATGTCCGAGAATATCGCCTGTTCTTCTCCTTTAATCCAGTGAAAGTTTCAAAGTTTAACTTTTAGCCCAGAAAAAACATTGGAATAATCTTTCTTAGGTGATAATCACATCAGATTTCTAATCCAACCATAAAAATCAAAATGATGGAAATGGTGGATTGTCATTGGCTCATCTCTTCAATAAACACAAGAACAGCAGAAGAACCGGAACCAGAACCACCAGAATCAGCCTGATGGAGTTCATTATGTTCATTAATGAATCTGAGAATAAGAGTGAAATTAAAAATATCTGAACAGAAAGTTTTAATTAACTCATTTTACCAACCAGTCCAGTCAGTGACAGGAAACAGAAATTCATGAAAATGGGATTTTTTCTTTATATCAGTTTAATCTGCATGTGGAAGGGTTTCATATGTTAAATAAAAAATGTAAAAATCTGAAATTAGTTTGGTTACAAACATCCTGGAGTTCGAATCTCTTCCTCATTAATTTTAAATTGATCTATTAGTCATAAAAAACTTAGAATTATAAAATATATCAATACTATAAGTAGCAGTCATATAATATCCTGAACAGTTAAAATTAGACCGAAATTGTACAAGAAGTTCAGTAAGAAACACTCAAAACGAGGATCATGATTGAACAACAGAACAGATGAATAAGAGTCAAGCAGTAAAATATAGATGTATTCATCCAGTACCTGCCACAGAGAGGACAGTCAGAGCTGCAGGAAACTCATGGCTGCCAGAAAACACATCGTAAGGTCGTAAGGTCAGCAGAGGAGCAGAAACATCAGAGATGGAGGAACAGAGAGGGAACCACATCTGACTGCAGCTCCACACGCCTGCAGGAAACCTCCCTGTTTCTGCATCCTGATGACAGCAAGGTGTGAAAACCGATTTCCTTCCTGTTTCCACTGGATCTTCAGATGACAAACATTTCTGTTAACTTGGTGATCCTCAGAGACGAAGCAGCTGCAGTTCATGGAGTTACTGATGTAACTAAACGACCCACTGCATCAACTACTGGTTCAACTAAACTAAACTAAACTAAACTAAACTAAAGCTGGAACAGTAAATGGAGCGTGCAGCCGCATCCACTGCAGTGAAAACAGAAACTCTGACCAGCAGGCGTTTATTTTTCTGCATGTTTTCAGGATTTAGAGAAAAATGAAAAACTTCACCCGTCTATGATGCTTTGATTAGATTTTAAATGACATTATCATAGTTTATCAATCAATTATCAATATAATATTATAATCATTATCAATCAATCCAGTGTAAACATCACATTATTGCCTATTTAATGACAATGACAATGAGGAAGAGAGTGTATATAGTTTTTAGGAGGTCAGAGGTCAGTCATTAGGGTAACAAAAGGGCAAAAAGAGCCGTTTGCTTTCCTGGTGGAGGCAGTCTGAACACCGGAGGTTCAGTGTGTCTCCATTACTGTCTTTTGCCACACTGTCTCCTGTGAAAATATGGAGGAAAAAATAAATTAGCACAACAAAACAAGTCATTGATTCTGTCTACGGATGGTACGACAAAGGTTTTTAAAAAGCGTCCAGGCGAGAAAACAGTTTATTTTTCCGCTTATTAATTTAAATCATAATCACGGCAATCGCCATATTTAATCTGTGAAGGTGTTCGTAGTTCTTAAGAGGCAAAACGTTTTACTTTTAGCTGTAGCAGTGGGCCGTTTACCACTAGTGAAAAACTGAAATGTTCTGGTGAGCAACAGGTGGCTCCGTGGCGCAATGGATAGCGCATTGGACTTCTAGTCAAGCACTTGAGAGGTGATTCAAAGGTTGTGGGTTCGAGTCCCACCGGAGTCGCGTTTTGTTTTCTAGACAACCTCATGAATATATTTTCAGAAGTTACAGACTTGGTTTAATCTGTCACCGGGTTCAGTTACGCTGACAGATAATACACGAAGTCCAAAGTCAATTTTTATCAAACTGAAAATTGAAACGTGTTGCTTCTATCAGCCACTAGAGGGAGACTGTTCATCGTTAAAACCATAGACATAATATAAGAGTAGACCCCGCATTGGCCGCTCCGGCGCAGGAAATACGGCGGCCATCTTGGAGCGGTATACCCTCCTACTTTGCTCAACCAAAACAGCAGAAGATGCCTCAGCACTGAGGGATATTGTTGTTCTGGTCGATGGATTATTGATGCGAGGGCTCCACAGACAACATTTCACAAGTAAGATGGACATATTATTGTGTAGATATTGTGATTAGAATATTACTTTACTGTATTTATGTCCACCGGCGAGATACCAGCTAATATTAGCTACAGTGCTTGGTGTAATACGGGTTCAGCCCCGCTATGAAGGCTAACTGAGACTCTGTACATCTAAAAAAATTAATTATGCTCTAACATTGACTTAGATTATCTGACACAAGGGCCTATATTAGAAATGAAACAATATAACACATATTATAAAACTTATGTGTCATAACATTCACCAGCAAAGTTTACACAGGTGGTAAAGATTATTATTTATATTCTTTCACTCTGTCAAAAGTAAGATACATCCTAAATCTTCCGTTTTTGTTTTGAACGTTTCCTCAAGACACGATGTGAGGAAAAGTAAATTTTGGGATTTTAATTTTCTGACATAAAGGTTTCCGCCTCAAACTAAACCCTAAATAAAGAATAATAATCATTCTGCAGTTTCAGGAAAGTTAAATCCCAGGTTTGATGGACTCACTCACATTAAATATTATAAATTATTTGATTGTTATTCTGCTGAATCACTTCAAGAACTCATCAAATCAATAACAAATCTATAATCTATACACAAGTTACAGAACCGACTGGGTTCTGGAACCACTTCAACAAAACCAGAAGGCGTCTAAACAGGATTTTATTCATCGTTCTTCGTTAAATATTTATAACTTATTTTCTTGTCTTTTCAACCTTTTTTTTTTGACTGATTAATTTTTAACGATCAGAATGTTTGATTATTTTATTGATGTTTATCACAGAGTTGGCAGGGATATTTTCAGAAAGTGACATTTTTGTTTAGGAAGCAGCAGTCCTGTGTTCTGACCCGGTTCTGACCCGGTTTTGTTCTGACCCGGTCTAAAGCCTCCAGGTGTTCCCCCAGGTGTTCGTCGACGGGGCGTGGCCAGCGGCCTCTACGTCATCCGACCTGACGACTCGCCACGGCGCTCAGCGTCGATGGCGACATGAACGGCGGCGGATGGACCGTCTTCCAGCGCAGGAGGGACCGGAAGGAGAGCTTCGACAGGTGGGAGGACAGACACACATCACCACGCCGCCACCGCCGTGCTTCACTGTCTTATTTAGCTAAACCTGCAGAAATATCTGATGTTGAATCGTCCGCTCCTCTGCGGTTTCCACACGGCTCAGTCCTCCTGCCTCTCTCTCTTTATTCTCTTCATTTGGTTCAAACTTCAGGAAACAGTTTTCAGCTTCAGAGTTGCTGCTGTGGAGCAGCTCACCGTCACAGCCGGCCCCTCGGTTCGTCACAGCCGGCCCCTCGGTTCGTCACAGCCGGCCCCTCGGTTCGTCACAGCCGGCCCCTCGGTTCGTCACAGCCGGCCCCTCAGTTCACCGTCACAGCCGGCCCCTCATGGTCCACTTTGAAAACTCTTTTTGATGCTTGGCTTTTTGCTCTTCTTCCCATTCCTGCATTTTTATTGTTTTATCGTTTTTATCGTTTCCATATTTTAAAGTTTTGCTGAATTTTTGTCACAGCTGTTTTTGTTTTAAGGTGTTTTATAGATAAAGTATCAGGTGTTTGTGCTGGACTTCATCCACCCAGAGGCAGCCATCTTGTTTCCAGAGAAGAGGCAGTCTGGTCATGACCTTTGACCTGCTGGCCTGTTAGTGTCCAGGACCCAGAGGGGGAGTTCTGGCTGGGCAACGAGTCTCTGCACCACCTCACCTCCAGAGTCACCTGGGGCAGACCACAAGTTTACATACACCTGGCTAAAGAGACACGCCCACTTTTTATTCCACCTGTCTGTGGTTAAGAAACGACTCTGGGTTCAGGACAAGCCTCAAGAGTGAGAGAATCTGTCATTCATTCATTCATTCATTCATTCATTCATGTCTCCAGGATCAGAAGTTTACATACACCTCTCAGTATTTGGTAGAATGACCTTTGAACTGTCTGACTCAGGCTGAATCTTTCTCTCTGTAGTTTTCTGGCAGTTCCTCCTGTGGAAAACAGCCCCGCAG
>NW_015114602.1:9103-29091 GCF_001443285.1 Poecilia latipinna
GAGCTCCTCTGGTTTCAGCTCCACCTGGTTCAGATTCTCAGATAATAATCTATTAATTACATTTACATCCACATAATCTGTTAATCCAGACATAATCCCCAGATTAGCTCCACATTGTCCTGATGCTCAGCCTGAGATTTTCACATGTTGGATATTAATTTAGCTCCAGATTTTTTGCTACAGTTTAAAGAAATGCTGCTGTTGCATTTAGGCTATAAACTATTTCTTATTTAAAAACAAATTGATTCATTCATATTTTTGATATAAAATAACCCGACATGGTTAAGTAAATAATCTTCAGAATGTGTGATTGTTTAATCCAGTTAACAATCAGAATAATCGATTATTTGCAGCCCTAATTTCTTGTTTGTGTCCGCTTGCTCCCCCTGCTGGTCACTGGTGGAAACAGATTTATGGTATTGGTTCCGTCACCATCCGAACTGTCGCTTTCCGGCCCACCTCCTCTCTGCAGGACCAGTACCGGCTGCATGTGGGTGACTCTACTGGGAACGTTGGCAACCCGCTGGCCGAGGCGCGCGGCCTGGTCCCCTGCAGGGGCGGCGTGAAGCGCCACAGTCCACAGGTGGTGCTGCAGGTGACGGCGGCACATCCAGGGCGGTGGTGGGAAGGGGCGCTGCTTATAACATTACACCTAAAAAAATCAACAATAATTTGGTTTATTTATCCTGTCAGAAAAAAATTTGTTAATTTTTCAAAGTCATATTTTCACCATTTTATTCCTACATTTACAAGTTTCAAGCTAAATATCTAATTCAAAAGCTAAATATTTAGTTTGTATCCTAATATTTAGCTTGAGTTAAATATTTATTATTAATATAAATATTAAATATCTATTATTTGAAACTAAACAGTTAAGCTAAACATTTAGTTCCTAAACATGTTTAAATCTATATCAAAATAAAATCTGGGTTTCGCAGATTTCTAGACAAGCTCTCCCGCAAATGAAATATTTATTTGTTAACGCAATATTTATCTTCCTAAATAAATATTTAGTTTATAAACTGAATATTTAGCATTGAAATTAAATATTTAGTTTGTACCTCTGACATTAATAAACGTTTGAATAAAATGACTGAAGAATGAACATCCAGTTTTTTTTATAAAAACAAACTGTTGCTGTTCATTTTCTACAGTGTAACTTTGCGAACAGCGCCCCCTGGGGTCAGGGCATCGGGGTTAACAGAGACTCAGGCAACCTGAGCGGGCAGCAGGTCAGAGGTCAGTTTGAGGCGATGACCGACGGCGGCGCGGTCCGTCTGGTCCTCACGTCGGTGGTGATGATGGTCTGGGCCGGTGGGCGGAGCTTCCGAGCCCCAGCATGGTGGAGGCGGGGCAGCAGTAGACGGGGGTCACCTGCAGGTGGGCGTGTCTACAGCGCAGGCTCTGATTGGCTACATCCAGCAGCAGAAACATGACAGAAATCACTCATCTGTGAAACGCTGAATAAAATGAGAAGCCAAGGTTCAATCCTTCTCTCTTAGTCTGACTCAACATTTTAATGATCATTTTTATTTCTGTTTTTAGCTCCTTCTGTCATTGTCACATTAGTCCAGGAAACTAAACAGATTTTCTTTTTAAAAAAGACAAAACATCAACATTTAACCTTCCATACTTAGAAACATAAAAATCACTACTTTTAGTTATTAACCTGTCATTCACAGGTTGTCATTCACAATGACAGGGGTGTCAAACTCCAGTCCTCTGCTGTCCTGCAGTGTTTAGATGTGCCACAGGTAAAAAACAGTGGAATGAAATGGCTTAATTACCTCCTCCCTGTGTAGATCGGTGCTCCTGAGCCTTGCTAATGACCTAATTATTCTTTTCAGGTGTGGTGCAGCAGAGGCACATCTAAAAGTTGCAGGACAGAGGCCCTTGAGGACTGGAGTTTGACACCTCTGTCACGAGAGGACCCAAATTTGGGTCCTCTCGTGAATGACGGGTTAAACTGAGTGAATTTTGCTGATGCTCTTATTTTGAAATCTAACTGGACGTTCTCTAAGAGGAGGAGTTATGGAGGCATATAATCAGTCCTCTGTTGGTTTATCTAAGTTTTACAGCCATGCCAAGAAAATCAATCAACAAACAAAATTAAAGTCATAATATTATATTACAACTTTATTCCTGTATGGCTTTATCTCTCATAATGTTTTTATTCATTTCTTATTTTGGGCCCAATGCTGCGTCGTTCTGTAGCAAGCTGCTGAAAGTAAATGAATAAATGCAAGTCTGATGCCAGACAAGTTAGTTAGCCGTGTTAAAAAATAATTTAATGTCTGACATTAATTCCATCCAATCAGGTGTGGCCTATGATGACATGTTCGTCCAATCGTGTCGCGCTTCATTTTGCTCGTCCAATCAGGTGCTACTGCTGAGAAACGCCCACTTTGTCTGCAGACACGCCCACTTCGTGCTCATTGGCCGAAATAAAATCTTCACATCATGATGATGGCATAGTGACTTTATTCTGAGGCAGAACAATGAGGCATTCTGGGTAAATCTGAGGTTCTTCAGGACAAACAACAACAGACTCCATGAGACATGAACGGATAAATTATTCTTCCAGTTAGTCAGTTCTGGTTCTGGTTCTGGAGGAAAACAAACATTTCCTGTTAAATAATCTGCATATTGCGCCCCGAGGCGGCGCCGTCGGAGCGTTTTACATTCCACAGAGTCTAAAGGTTTCCACAAAGGTCCACCGGGTTCGGGTCGGGTCGGGGTTCTGCTGACGTCCGACTGATTGAGCGTCGCTCTTTGGGAGAACAAGTCGAATCCTTAAAGGAGGAAAAATCCGGCCAGCGTTCCCGCTGCTCCCGGGTTTCCTGTCAGAGCGGGCGGCGAGGTCGGCCCCACGACGCCGCCGCCGTCCGGCCGGCCGCACGTCCATCAGCGGCCGGCGCCGGGTTATCTGGGAGACACGGGCGCGGCTGTGGGGAAGTGGGCGGAGTCTCGGGGCGAGCCGCAGGGGGAGGGAGGCGTCAGGCGGCGGGGGCTGCTCAGCAGGTCGCCGTTATGCAGCTTCCACAGCAGCTCCTCGTTCTCCATGGACAGACGCTTGTTGACCTTTGACTCCTTCTGCAGGGTCTGCTGCAGGATGGCCTGCTCTGTGGACAGCTGCCTGCAGGGGGCGACAGAGAGCGGAACCGGGTCAGACTTGAACTCCAAACTAACCTAGAAAGCTGAAGACCAACATGATGAATTACTAAGATAAATATTTAGGTAGTAAACTGACTGAATATTTAGTTTGGAAGTATCCTGGAAGATACTGCCTGCTCTGACCTAACGCTGCTTTTTCTGGTTGTGCAACTTTTTCTATCACTTTTTCCTTCCACCTAACTTTCCATAGATATCCTTGACCACATCCTTGACCACAGTGACCGTCTGCTGGAGGTCAGTTCCTGACCTGACCTCTGGCTCTGGCCTGTTCTGACTGGTTCTAACTGGTTTGTTGCGTCTGTCCTGAAACATCTCGTTCTCCCTGACAGCGGCCCAAGATAAAAACAGAACCCTCCTCTTCCTCACAAACAGCGATGATGATGACGACGTTCAGCTGAGGCTCTTACTTTGAAAGAGCCGCATGTTTGTCCATCCTGGCCTTGTAGTCCTCGTTCTCCTGCTGCACCTTCTTCAGACACTCCTCCAGCCGGACGTTCGTCTCCACCTGCAACATGGTGAAGGTCACAGTGAAGGTCATAGCAGGAGGTAAAGGTCACAGAAGGAGGTCATAGGTCACCCAACTCACCAGCTTGTCCATCTCCATCAGCTTCTTCTCCTTCTGGTGCAGCTGCTGGTTCTTGATCTCCAGCACCACCTTGAGGCTGTCCAGCTCCTGCTCCAGGTACAGCGTGTGGGAATCCTTCTGGACACAGACCAGCAGGGGGCGCCAGAGTTCAGCAGTCAACAGACAACAACCTGGATGTTCTTCTTCTATATTTTTACAGAATTTAAATGTTGATTTTGGTGTTTAACCTGAAATCTGGATAATTATCCAACCAAAACCATGTTTTCAGACTAAATCAGAAAATGGGAACACCGACTGCTTTATTGGTTTTTAACACACAAAAAAAAGTAATGAGAAAATTTTGATGTGAAAATATTTAGTTTGATCATCAAAGTAATAAAAAGTTTTCAGGTTTTAAAGCTACTTAAAATCATTTTTAACATGTTTCACACTGATGTAAACAAACTGAGTTTATTTGATTAAATAATATTTAAGACAATTGTTATTAAGTTATAGACTGGAGAGCAGGGTGTCCAAAGTGCGGTCCGGGGGCCATTTGTGGCCCTTGACCTGATTCTGTGGGGCCCCTACTGCATTTCATGAATAATACAAATTCATTGGTTGTCAGGATAAAATTATTATACAAAGTAAAATGTTAATATGACAGAAAATATATATATATGTTTTAATAAATCTCGTTTTTCCAGAGACTTTTACTGAAAAGTCAAATTAGCTTTTAATTCATTTATTAAAATTATACAATATAATGAGTGTTTTGAAATAAAGTGACCAAATCTGTTTTTATACTGAGAATAAAACTAGACACCTTTCTGTTGATACACAAATGTTTTTTAAATTTTAGATCTGCCATGAATAACAAAAAAGTCATAAAACTGGGATACTTTATTTGCTTACTTACAGTTTTTTTTGTCATTTTCTTGGTCGGTGGCTAATTTTGGTTTGATTTAGTGACAAAAGTTTTGGACACGCTGCTCTACTGGCCACAGAAATGGTTATGATGGGCCAGATTTGGCCCACGGGCCTCAAGTTTGACATGTCTTAAAGGATCAGATTCTGGTTCTGAAGCTTTCGGCTGATTTCATCGATAAAAAGTTTATTTGAATTTTTTATTCTGGTTTAATGTTGAAAGAAAGATTTTGAATATTTTAGCTCTGAATAAAGACAGCGCCACCTGCTGACACCACCTGGAGACAACCGCTCAGTAACCCTATGAACCCTAAACCCCCTTTAGATCAGCGGTTCTGACCCGGTTCTGGGTTCTGTGTGTTCGGCGCCGTTTACCAGGCTTTTGTCGCTCAGGACTCGCTGCCGCCTCTCTTCTTCTGCTCTCAGTTTCTCGCTCAGATCCTCGTTTTCAGCCGACAGCAGCGAGATTTTCTCCTGCAGGACAAACACAGACAGGATGGGGCGCTGGTTCTGACCCGCCTCCCTGACCCAAACGGTTCTGTCCAGATAGCTAACACTAATCAATGCTAATCTCTAACATAAAACACGGATGGATGTGGAGCTGGCGATTTGTTTTTTATAGCCATCTGAATGTTGTCAATGCTCTTATTTTGGAGGAACACAGGAAACAGTTGGCGTGGCTCTTACAGCGAGGGACGTTTCGGTTTCCTTCAGCGTTTTCTGCAGATCCTCCAGTTCAGTCACCTGGACTCTCCTCAGCTCTGAAACAGGAAGTAAAAAAAACCTTTAGCTTCTGGGACTAAAAACATTCAGGAGGGAGTCACCGGACACACACACACACACACACACACACACACACACACACACCTTGTATCGAAGTGTTGTACTCCTGTTTGACCGCCTCCATCTTCTGGCTGTGACTCTCTTCCTGTTTCCTCCTCTCTACTTCCTGTCGGCTCCTCAGCTCCTCCACCTGAGCGACAGAAGCAACATGGCGGCGTTAGCGTCCTGCTGCAGTGTTAGCGGTTAGCTGGTTGCGTTGTGTTCTCACCTGCTGCTCCATCAGCAGGCGGCATTTATCGGCCTCCTCCTGGTACAGCTGGTGGACTTTGTCCCACTCCGCCTGGTAGAAACTTTTTAACCTGCAACACAAAGAAAGACGAAGGTTCTGGTTCTGGTTCTCCTCCCAGCCACCAGGGGGCAGCAGCTGCATATTCAGCCTCATTTCCAGAAAGTTAAAATATCCTGTAGTTATCTCATATTTATGAAGTTTGTATATGTTTTAAAATAAATAAGATATATAAAATAAACTACCAACTTCGGTTGGCGTTTTCGCTGTTCTCAAACTGGCTCAAAACTCAACATCAAATTTTATACAGATTTTTGTATCGACACAAAAACAAAGGATTTCTGTTCGAAGTTTAATTCAAGTCAAGATGTGTAATTTAACTGTGGCCTGCTTCGCTTGTAAAGTTTAATCTGTTTTATTTTTGGAGAATCTAAACCGTTAGGAATCAGGTCACTGGAGTTTGATAAACATGGGCCCCAAACAGCTAGGCTCCCAAACAGCTAGGGCCCCAACAGTTATGGCCCCAAACAGTTAGGGCCCCAACAGCTAGGCTCCCAAACAGCTAGGGCCCCCAAACAGTTAGGGCCCCAACAGCTAGGCTCCCAAACAGCTAGGGCCCCAACAGCTAGGGCCCCAACAGCTAGGGCCCCAACAGCTAGGCTCCCAAACATCTAGGGCCCCAACAGCTAGGGCCAGCCCTGACGCTGCAGGTTCTCAGGTTCCTCCACATCTTCCCCTCATAAATCTGCCGGTTTCTCATGCTGAATGAAGCTCAGTGGTTGAACTTTGACCCTGATGTTTCCAGGTGAGTCCGGCTCGATTCTCACCTGTTCTCCAGGTGAACCAGCTCCTCCTGGTGCTGCTCCTCCGCCCTCCTCAGCGCCTCCTCCAGATTCGACCGCACCTCCTCCCTCTCCGCCTGCAGGCTCTGGCAGTGCTGCGCCGACGCCGCTGGACGGGAACAGGTAGCGGGTTACCATGGCAACGGCAGGTTGGAAGGGAATCAGCAGTTTTTTTGGGAACAACTCGGAGCTGCTGACTTTCCAGGGAGATTTCTCCCTGCAGCTGGGAACATCTGGAAGTATCTAAGGTATGTAGGCACACACAGGCCCGCCGGTTCTGATCCGTCTCCACCAACACCACCAGAACCGCGACCCAGAGCCGTGTTGCTGGGGGCGACAGCTGGCTGCAGCGCCGACAGCTGCTGCCGGTTCTGAATAGAGCTCAGTGTAGACGCCTGTCACCGCGGCAACAGAGTGTGAGCAGCTGACCCAGACCCGAGGCTGGTTCTGATGGACAACCCGGTTCTGATGGAGCCAAATGTTCCTGAACTCAACCAGGTTTGAGTTCTGATCAGCTGCAGGGACCAAACACAGAGATGGTTCTACAGGAACCTGCAAATGGGTCGATTCTGCTCAACCCGCTCTGTGTGTGTGTGTGTGTGTGTGTGTGTGTGTGTGTGTGTGTGTGTGTGTGTGTGTGTGATCCGTCCCGCTGTCTTTGTTAATGTTAACATGTTACCTGTGAATGACGTCATGCTTCGCGTTGCGCTCCAGAAAACTGCAAACATCGAGACTAATATGAACGGCGCAATAAACGAGAAAACAGCCACGAATGAACGAGTCTGTAAAGTTGTGCAACTAAACGCCATTAATTATTGATATTAAGAAAAGTGTCACAAATCTGTGCAGCCATCTGAGTTGTGGAGCCGCAGCAGGAGCTCTGTGCGCTGAGCTGTTACAGCAAACGCAGGGCCGTAACGCAGAACCTGGAGGCTGGGGCCGGGGGGCCTAAAATCCTTTTCCAGACAATACTGGGACATACAAATTACTAAAGTTTTTTTTGCACTGTTGTAACCATTAAACAATCTCCCCTTCAGTTCAAGTGGAGACACATTGTTGATGTTACTATTATAAAATAACTTAAAATTAAGTTTTGGCAAAGATCAAAGTAATTTTCACAGGTAGCAGAGCGTTGTTGTCAGCAGCTGCTGAAAGTAACTAAAAAAGTTACTTTTAATGTAACTTAGTTACTTTCCAAATCAAGTACTCAGTTATCCAACTAAGTTATTTCTTCAAGGAGTAATCAGTAATCAGATTATAGTTACTTTTTCAAAGTAACTCATCACTGGCTCAGTGAGACGGATCTTCGAAAGCTTTTGCCTTTGAATAAAGAAACTTAAATACAAAGATTAATCTTTATCTTATTATTGAAACTGATTATTAATCTTTGATAAATGAAATTTCCATAACATGCTTCATGTCTTTTACAATATTATTGAACAGCAACATGAACACTCAATATTACCAACTCCAGACTCCCCCTAGTGGTCTGGAGGACTTCTGCTTTGTGGAGTGAGTTTTCAGTGTTTCATACTTTGTTCTGTTTTTCTTAGTTGAAGCTTTTTTCCTTTTGTTTCCATTTCCTGTTTGTAGTGTTTTTTGTTGAGTTTGTTGTTTTCTTGTGAGTTTTGGAGTTCTTTGTGTTTCTACCGTCTGGAGGATGGAGCTGCAGAAATATTCACACCTTTGAATCGCTTCACGTTATTATACTTGGTGGTGGCAGCATCATGCTACGGGGAAGAGACTGGGACAGCCACCTCACATCCAGCCAGAGACACCGTTAGCTAAAGCCAAAAGAAATTAGGAGAAATCGTTCGTAAATTCAGGAAAATTCACCAGGTTCAGGAAAAGCAGCGATGCCTGCTGGGAGGAAACCATCTGTTGCCACGGCGATGCTCTTATTCCTGGCCGGTGGGTCATTTCTGCTGCCTGGTTCCGTCTGACCCAGTTTCCCACACCATTTCAGTTTAGGTCCACTGGTTTTCCTGAAGGATTTCTGCAGCAGCCGCTCTTCATCACTCACTCTGCACATCCTCCTCATCATATCAGTCTTGAATGTTTCATTTCCACTTTTTCTCTTTTTCTTCTTAAATTTATAAATTGGGTTTTGTTATTCAGAATGATTAGATCATCAAATCTGAATTTATGAACCAAAGGAGAATAATTAAACTTATTAATTAAATATTGTATTTAAAGTGTTGATTCCAGTTTGATTTAAAAACCCGATGTAAACTTCAAAATAATTTAATCTACCAAAGGAGAAATTAAAGCATAAACACTTTTCAATAAAAAAAAGTGTCACTTTGTATTTAATATCATATTTGGTTTCTGCTTTTTTTTTTTAAAACTGACTAAATAAACCCTTATTGGTGGGACTATTAACATTATTATATTTTTCTAAATCCTTCTGATCAGGAAATTCATGTGGGCTCTTTCAAAATAAAAGCATGTGCTTCGGTTAGCAGGTTTTCTGCCTGATGTGTTGAAGATGCTCATCATGCGCTCATAAAGCTGCGTATGACTCCATGTTTGCAGGTCGCAGCCTGCATGCAGCAGCTGCAACAACACCACTATCAGCGCTCCCAGCAGCCGTTGCCCTGCGGGCGTTTCACATGCAAATAGGGGGTTAGACGGAGCACGCTGCAGTAGAGAAGCTCTTACCCAGGTCCGCTCTGAGCTTTTCCAGCTCCGACAACAGATCCTTCTTCTTCTTTAAGGTTTCCTCTCGCTGCAGAGAAAACAGAGGAGAGCCGGTAAGAGGCCGGAGAAACTGAACGTTTGCAGCTAATCATCAGCCCACAAAGTGATTTGATTTTATTCTAGTTACATGAAAAATGTGTTCAAACTTTATTTACCATTTTAGTTGCCTAAAGGCAGGCTGCACACTAATGCTTTACTTATAAATATTAAAAACAAATAATTTTATTTATTAGAAGACTTATTGCAACAAAATAAAAAAATATTTTAAAAACTGATAGAAAATATAATTTTAACTCTGTGATTCACTAGGAAATATTATCAGGGAAATGTTGACACAGTAAGAGATCAGATGGCTGATCATCTCTTCTTCACTTTAGCCGTTCAGTGAAGTTGTAGTTTTTGTTGAAGTTTTTTTGGTTTTCCACCCAGTTAATTATAATAAAACACAAACCGGATTTCTTAGATTGTTCTCAAATATCTATAAAAAAATAGTTTAAAAACACTTAGCTTAGCTTAACTTTTGTTTAGCCTGGTTCAGTTTAGCTAATGCCAAGTACAATCTAGTTTTCTCAGGTCCTAACATTAATTTGTATTACAAAGCTTATAGGCTACCTTAATGCTATTCTGGTCGAGTTTAAAGTCACTGAGTTCATTCTGGCTTATTTTAACCTATCTTAACTTAGCTTTGATTAACTTAGCCTATTGACCTTATTCAACCCAGGTTATCTTAACCCATATTAGCTTAGGTTATATTAAATAGGATTACTTAAGCGTGGCTTAGCAAACCTGTGATTTCTCTCGACAGAGATTATTTGATATTTTCTCAGTTTATTTTCCTGTACCTTAGTTTATGTTAGGCTACCTTTGTTAATTAGCTTAGCCTACATCAGTTTGGGTTAAATTAAATAGGATTAGACAGGATTATGACTTATTTTGACAAACATTATTTAATCTTTTATTTATTTTTCTGTCTTTTATCTTAAGTTGCATGACGGTAGGTAGCCTTACTTACTTTAGCCTAGCTCCTTTAACCTTCCTTAACTCGTGTTTTTTTTTTTAGCTTAAGCTAAATCTTAGCTTATCTTTTGGTAGTTTCGTCAACCGTAACATTACAGAGTTTATCTTGGCCAACATTCACTGGGCTACTTTAGTTTGGCTTCGCTTTGATTAATTTATCTCATCTTAGATTAACTTTGATCAACTGATCATTTAATCGTGAGGATTAAATAATCCTTCCATCCGTTATTAACCTCAGTTTGTTTTAAATAATCTGACATAAATCTGTAACATTTTCTGCTCGGGTGCTGGACTGGATTCAGTTTCAGAATCCATAAAGTCGTGATGAGCCGTTGTTGAGTTTTCCAGGTTAAAACCATCAGGAACCGGTCCGAGTCAGACGGGTGAATGTTTCCACAGCAGAGCGGAGCCGGTCCGGATCTGTTTACACAACAGCTCCACGCTGCCGACCCGACAGAACTGCTCTCAGCTGCAGGAGATTCCTCTCTCCGACCCGAAACAAAGTTTGATTTTTAACATTCTTTGTTTCCGTTTTCGTTGAATCATTTCTGACCGGGTTCTAGCAGAACCTCTGCTCCTGAAACGGATCAGCCAACCGGTTCCTCTGTTTACACTCGTAAACATGAAGCGGCTCAGAAAACATCGGAACCACGTTTCCTCTGAAGAGTTCATGCATGAAGAGCCGCTTCTCTCCACAGCCCGATAGAGATCTGGTTCTGGTCGGACGGGAGTCCAAACAAAGCGTCTCAGATAAAATCAGAGATAAGAGATGAAAGAGCAGCAGGTCCGTCCCACATCCTGATCCCGACCAGAACCCAGTGACTTTATGACAACAGCTGGAAATCTGCCTCTGCGTTTCCCTTAAAAACAGCGGCCAGAACCGGACCCACCTTCCGCCTCCTGCTGCGCCGGTTCTGGAGGCTCCGGCTGGACCTGACTGGGGCTTTGCTCTCCGTGGTTCCCATGTTTCAGCGAGCAGCAGCTCTGAAGCCTCGGCGCGCCGCTGCCGCTCCTCCCCTCCTACCTGTTCCTCCTCCTGCAGCCGGGATCCGCAGGACGCAGGAATGCCGGTTACTCCCGCTCCGCCTCGTCTGAAACCGGTGCGTCTGCATTGGAGGCATTCCTCTCTCACCGCCTTCAAAGTTTATTTCTCAGTAATTTCTGTCAGGTGATGAGTGGGAGGAGGGAAACTGGAAGCCATGATGGAGCCAATCTGATGATTCAATGAGCCATCTGTCTCTGAGAGAAGATCTTAATCAACTAGTTTTGGTTGGTCCAATGATCCAGAATCGCCACAGATTCTGTTTTCATCGATTCAGAAGGAAAACCCAGTGATGCTCTCTGGCTCCCCCTGGAGGCTCCCTGTGGTATTCCCAGTGGAAAACCTCCAGGAATCCCTGACCAGTTTCCTTTTCTCCTAAGACGAAGGGAGCACTGCTGCTAACTCCCAAATGTTGTCACTATATTCAGCAACTTTTCAGACCCTCTGGTGACTCAAAAGAAAACTTGTGACAAAATGAAGCAAATTAAATTCATACAGAAACAAAGATAGAAACTTAAAGGCCCAATTTAAACAGTGAGACCAAAATCATTTGCTTGATGGACAAGTCGGGTCGCGTTTCTTTAACCAGCCAGCAGAACAGAGAAAACCAGAGAACTCCATGTTCTCATGATCTATTTATAGTTAAATATAGGAGACAGCAGTTTACCTTAAAGAAAGAAGGTTTAGAAGTTAATTAGACTGTAACAAGCGCAGCATAATAAATGCAACCGCGACCCGCCCTGCTGCGCTCCCATCAGTCACTCATCCTGCATTTAGCAGAGCTACTGAAAGTCCACATATGCTGCATAAAATCACAGGAAGAAGTCATAAAATCACAATAAAAACAGAACTAAATGTTGTGCTCTGATCGCTGACTCATCATGCAGCGTTTGGTTCTAACGGGCCTGAACCCGGCCGCTTTCAGCACATCATGAGCTCAGTCAGGCACGGTTCTGTTGCTGACAGATTTCACTGAACCGAAGAGAGACGAGCTAAAGCTGATCAGACTGCTTTAATGCAGCAGAGGATCGTTTTCCTGCAGGAGTCGCAGTGCTGACCCAGTGAGGTTCTGCTGCGGTTCTGCAGGAAACCTGCAGCGTTGATCATCCGCCGCCTGTCAGGCAGCAGCAGATCAGGTAAAACTCCAGGCTTCAGAGAAAACACGCTGCTGCAGAATCAGGAAGGTTATCTGGACACACAAAGGAATTTTTATGAGCCTTCGGTTGCATAACAACGCCGACTCGTCTGAATGCAGGTCGGGTCGTAAAAGTCGAGATAATGATGGACTTTCACTGCAACGCGCGGCGCTAACGGCTCGTCCTGACATCCAGAGACAGAAACAATCAGAATGAATCCCCTGGGGAGGATCAGAGCTGGCGGTGTGATTATTCACAGCCCAGCGGCTCGGATCAACAGAACCGGAGCAGGAACAGGTTCCAGCAGGAAACTGCTCCGAGGAACACTTTTAACCTTCGTCTGGCTGTTTTTATTATTAGTCAGAGCAAAGCTCTGCTGTGGGAGCAAATATTTACTGAACAGCTTCTGCATCCAGGATGTGGAAATCCTGCTGCTCCCAGCCAATCAGCAGCCAGAATCAGCCAATCAGCAGCCAGAATCAGCCTATCAGCAGCCAGAATCAGCCTATCAGCAGCCAGAATAAGCCTGAAGAAGCAACAACTGATCAGATATGTTTTTCAGTCTCAAACCAGCCTGAAAATCAGAGCTGATTGGGAGTTGATGCCCTGCACAGGATGGTGAGGGGAGCTGAGATCAGGATCCGATCAATTATAGATTAGATAGATTATAACTATGAACCTGCTGCCAGGAGGTGAACATTACAACAATTACTGGATTACACATTTTGAGTTCTCTACTTGGCCTCTGGTCTTGCAGCTATGGCTCATCAATGCTTTGCGCTGCACTTGCCTACCAAGATGGCGGTTCAGCGGCGTGGATCACTTCAGCTTCAGGCTTGTGGGAACTATGTGAATTTTTTCATGCTTTTGTTTAATCAACAGCCTGGCTGTTTAGGTAAGAGTTGTAATTCTTCTGTAAGCCTCATTCCTTCGTTTATTGTCAACTTGTCATTTTCTCAATAAAGTTTCTCTGTAAAACGAAGGAAATGGAACTTCCGCATAAACAGACTTCAGAATAAGAGCATGAAAATAATTGGTTAGCTACCAAAATTTCAAAACAAATGTTGAACAAATGTTAAACTGAAAGTTTACAAAAATCCAAACAAATTAAGAATTTATCTGGAAAACTTAATTCAGGGAAGCTAAGTATGCTAATCGTTTTCAAAGTTAGCTAAAGCGCTAAGCAAAAAATTAGCCTCCAGCATTAGCAAAATTAGTTAAGGTGTGCCACTACTGCTGTACCTTCAGTTATTCAGTCAAACAGAAAATGTTTCCATAATCAACCATCTGCCGTTTCAGAGGCTCTCAGAGAATATTTTTGTCTTTTTCAACTTTTTAAAGCAGCAATCAGAGAACAGACGAGTTTGGGATCTAATGATGATCCAGCAGGTAAATGTTGCCAAAATCTAAATGTTGGGAAAACATGATGAAATCAGGAAGAGTTGATGTTTTTGGCAAACCATTTCTTGTCAAAAATTTAAATTTTCCTTTAGAGTTACAGATGGTTTCTGCCCGTTTCTGATTATCTTTGGATTTTTCATCAACTCAACCAAAGAAATGAGAGCAAACTGGGTTTTTACACAAGAACCAGGCTGAAAAAGAAAACCTTCCTAGTTGAGCTCTGGGTTAAAGGAAGGTTTGTGGGTTTGGATCAGTAAGTACTCAGAGATCATCTCAGGTTAATCGCAGCCTGGTTGTTGCCACTACGTCCATCATCGCGCTGCGTTTCAGCAGCTTGTTTCTGTGTGAGGACAGAAACCCGTTCCATCACCTACCGACGCCTTAATGACAGGCTGCTGCTGCGGTTCAGACCGCTGGAGGGCAGGGAGGCGTGGAACAGATATCTGATGGTTTCCACTCATTTAGCTCAGGTTGGGCCGACCTGTAATTAACGAGCCCAAACACATTCATCTGGAGCAGAGAGGAGGCCGGAAGAGGCTCCTCTGTTTGGGAACATCTGAAATGTGACAGGTTAGGAATCTGCTCAGCAATCACCAAGCTGCAAAAACTCCAGATGACAAAGATCCTGTCAGTTCCCAGCTGGAAACCAGCTAAAAGGCCCTTTCAGGTCAGAGGTCACGCTCTGCCTCCAGAGGAAGTGCAGTTTCTGTTCCTGAGTGACGAGGCAGGAGATGACGGATGGATCAGTGGTTCATCTTCAGCAGGACCTGAATTCTGCTGTCGGTTTCATGTCCACCTGAAGGTCCTGAGTCATGAACCGCGACTGAAGGATTCAGTCTGGAGGGGATCGTTGTCGAGCTTCTGTACCTCACAGGGAGTCAGCTGAGGTGGATCTGAATCTGAAATTTACCTTCTGAGGTTGTCCAGGCAGGAAACCAGGTGAGCACTGAGGAGTCAGCACTGAACTCAGGTCAGCATGATGCTTAGCTGGATGCTAAGGGTCTTCAACAAAAAACCTTCAGAAAATGAGCTCCAGATTCCTCCTCACTCCCATCCTCAGATGCATTCATTAGTCTTCCACTCATGATAACTTGGCGATGCCAGCAGGGTTCGTGAACAGAAACGTTCAACAGGAAAATGTTCCTGTATACTAGTTTGACCAATCAACTTTGGTACAATGCAAAGGTTCCTTACCAATGTAAAAACTGTCTGTGAGCTTGTTGGAAGGTCAGTTTCATGGGAAGGTGGAGAAGCTAACATGCTAGTAAAACGTGTGCTGATCGTGAATCCATCTGGATCATTCTCAAAGGAATAGGAGGCCTGGAAGCAGAGGAGCAAACCACCTCGGAGGATTCTGCACAAAAGCCAGACGTTTGGTCCGTTCTTGGAGCGGATTCATGACGGGTCGCCTTCAAACACCATAGAATGCATAAAACTGACATCAAACAATACAAACACCTTCGAACCCCGTTAAAAAGTCAGAACGTCTTTGGATTTTCTTTGGACTTTGACAGCTTTTCTTCCAAGTTTCGGCCCAGAACTTTGTTTTCAGAGGAACATCAGGTAAAGGAAAAACTTCAGTACCTCAGAGAACAGATGCTGGATGACAGCGGCCAGCGCCTCCACCTTGCGGTTCCCCTGGACCAGAAGCCTCCTTAGCTGGACGATGGCCTGGTTCTTCCTCTCCACCTGCTCTTTGTTCTGGTTCGGCTTCGCCGGCGCCGCTCCGGGTCGGGATGCGTGCTGCGGCCGGGGCCCGTGTTTAGGGCTGGACCGTGACCCGGTTCTGGCTTTGAGCCCTGGACCGCTGGGTGCAGCGGACCCGGATGTGGAGCTGGAGCCATCAGGGGTCGGGACTGGGAGAGCTGGTATTCCTGGGCTGTTGGCATTCAGAACATCTGGTGCCTGAGGACAGAAAACGTCTGGATAAAATCCTTCGATCTGAACCAAAGCAGGCGGTGCTGCTGGACGTACCGGCTCAGCTGGGAGGTTCTGCTGGTTCTGCTGGTTCCCTGTGGTGATCTGGGAGCCGCCGCTCGCGGGTCTCGTCGCCGGCTTGTTTTTGTCCACTGCAAGAGAACGTCGAGGCGTTAGCGTCCGAGAAACGTTCAGCATGGTGTCCACACAAACCCAAACCCTCCTCCTCCAGACAGAGAGAAAACAACACGGCCGACCCGCCTGGTTCCGAGGAAACACGCCTCACGCTGCTCAGGCTCACACTGATGCATGATGGGAGACCGAGGTAATGATGGACGACATTAAGCAGTCCATTACCAGAGCAGAAACGTTTAGAGCTTCCTCTGAATGCATCCATTTACCGATCGACCGTCGGCTCCTCAGGGTTCTGGTTCTGACTCACCGGCCGGGTGGAAACTGCAGCCGTCTGCAGATATCTGAGCTTCAAACGACATGAAACTGGACCGGGCTGATTAATTCCTGCAGCAGGACCAAAAGGTCCAAAAGCAGCTGATTGGATCAGAACCAAACAAACCAGCAGAACTAAAGCTGAGACATTTTGTCACAGTTTGATATTTCAGACAAAAACAACAAAACAGAGAAAAACAACTATTACCCAAATCACCAGTTCTGAGCTTCTTGCGCCAATCTGGTGTTTTATAACCAAAACAACAGAGTAAATATATTTGTCTATTTATTCAAGGATTTAGCAGAAAAAAGGATTTTTGAAATGAAAATGTTTATCTTGTCGACATATAGCTTTCAATTAAAATGTGATAATTGACCTGTCACAATAACACGTCTATTAATTGTCCCAGAAGTTGGCGTGTGCTGTGGTGGCGCAGGGGTTCAGCACAACCCACATATGGAGGCCTTAGTCCTCAATGCAGCTGTCGCAGGTTCGATTCCCAGCCTTGGCAACCTTTGCTGCATGTCTTCTCCCATTACTAACTTTCCTGTCAATTAACTATCAAATGAAGGCCACTAGAGCCAAAACAATAAAAAAGTCCCAGAAGTTATTCCCTTAAATGATAATATTGTTGTTTTGAGACCATTTTCCAGTAATATGATGTTAAGAGCATAATAATGCAAGAACTTGTCGATAAACTTTAAATAGAAATGAATGTTTGACACTGGAAGAGCAGAGAACGTTTCTCCATCTTTAGCATCAAGCTGCAGGTTTCCTCCCGGAGCTCCTCTAAATCAGAAGCAGAGTGAGACCTCTCACTCCTCTGGGATTTACGTTACTGTAGCTAGTGACTGAAACAGAGCTGATGATCATTTCTGCTGGTTCAGACTTTAAATCAAAAGCTGAGAAGCGTCTCCTTTAGTTTCAGACAAACACTGCCCCCTGCTGGCGGCCGCTGAGCAGGACAACATGGCTCAAGCCTGCCGTTTCTCTACGGTTTGGTTATTTTAGGATCAATGTGAATCGATCCTAATCGATCATTTACTAACAGTTTCATCCCTCATTCAGGGATTCTGGACCGGGTCAGAACCGGACCAGACGTCCAAGCGGAGAGCTGTCAGATTTAACAACACACCTTTGATTGCTCCAACAGACACAAAGAATCCTTTTGATAATGAACAGAGAAACACATCGACATCCAGAAATCTCTTCAATATGAGCCATAAACCATTACTAATTAAGATCAGCAGCTTTTCATAATGAGCTGCTGCTTTTCTGCTCTTCCCCTTGTGACTGATGAGCAATGGTGGCACTGGGCACCGCTAACTACAAAGCTAGCTGCGCTGACTGTAAAGCATGAACCAGAAACACTAGTTCAGCTAACAGTAAAGCAGATGATTGACTCTGTTGGTTCTGAATAAATCTGATGTTTTACTTCTTCTAAACTGATGGAAAATCTGTGTGAAAATATGAAGTTTGAGTTTGTTGAGGGGAAAAATGTTCCAGTCTTTTTAAAAACTGTGAGCCATTTTTATCCGCATTTTACTGTAATCTTGACAAAAAACTTCAGAAAACCTGGATAATGATGCAGTCCGGATCAAAGCATGAAACCCGGACAGATGAGAGGTTAAAGCAGGGGGTCCAAAGTGGGTCCTGGAGGCCCGGCATCCTGCAAGTTTTATTCTCTCCCTGGTTTAACGCACCTGGATCAAATGATGCTCATTACAGGCCTGAAAAGAACATCGACATGCTGAGGACGTTGTTGCTACCACCAGAGAGAGAACTGGAACATGCAGGATGCCGGGCCTCCAGGACCCACTTTGGGCCCCCTGGTTTAAGCACTTCATGTAGGAAGGTGTGCTGAGGTGAGTTAGTACCTGGAGCCTCTCTGGCTGAAAGGCAGAGCTGCTGAGCCCAGACTGGAGGAGAGACCAGACAGTTAGCATGCAGGGCCGACAACACGACGAAGAGCGAGGAAAACCAGGGAGCAGGAGGAGGAGGAGGAAGAAGAGCAGGAGGAGGAAGTGAAGAAATAGGAGGAGGAAGTGAAGAAATAGGAGGAGGAAGAGGAGAAGCATCAGATGAGCCTTCAGCTTTAAACACTTTGCTTCTCCTTCATGAACCGCTAAGCGACGGTTCGTCTGCGGCTTCAGCAGCATTAAGGTTACATCACTATTATCACTGTTACTGTTCTGGTGGTTCTGTTGGACCCAGTACGATCAGAACCGTTCAGAACTTCCTGCAAACGGAGCAGCTGGATGATCTGACTGCAGGCGGAAACACAGCGGCGCCTGTTACCACGGTAACAGGCGTGCTCTCCATGACCCGTTTGCATCCGACCGGACTGAACGGTTACCTAGCAACAGCTTCCTTCTGTCCTGGTTTTTACCTGGACGGCGACGACAGGAAGGAGAGCCAGAAGTTTACATACACCTGATAAAAAGACACGCCCAGCTTTTGTTCCTTCGGTCCGAAGCCGGATCAGAACCAAACGTCTCTGGTTTCACGTCAGAAGTTTCCCAAAAGGCTCATTAATTAGAGAATCTGTTTTTTCTTCCTGCAGTAAATCAGCACCACACAGCATGATGCTGCCACCGCCGTACTTCAGTCAGGTTGACACAAGCATCCCTGATTCCCCTCCAGATGTGACGTCACACCCGAACCGTCCAGTCCAGTTTCAGACGTTTCTCCCTGCAGGTTCCAAACTGCAACCTGGCTGTTTAAGTTTGTTTCAAAATGTTCTGAGAAAGTTTAAATTCAGCTAAAAAATACTCAATTTCTTTCCTCAGTAACTGTTTCCACACCGAAGAGGGTTTATAGGTGACCCGGCTGATGGGAAAAGATGCGTTTACTGATCAGAAAAAGATCAGATTATCAAGTTTCTGACTCAAGAAAAATACATTTCTTTAATGCATCTGAAGGAAAAAATCCCAGTTTTCTGCAGTGAAAGTCTAACTTTCTAAAACTTGCTCCAATAACAGATTATTTCAGTTCATATTTATTTATAAATTTGTTTCTACTTAAAAATCCTAAATTTACCAATTATAAGAGAAAACCTTGAGATTAGAAAACCGTCTAGAATCTGGATGAATTGTAGGAAGGTTATTTTAATATTCAGGGATTAATGTCATTAAATCTTAGAAATGATTTAGATCAAACTGATTTTTACATTTCAGTGTAAAAATATAAAATAAAAATTATATAAATGTTGAACCAGTAGCTTCAGATTTGAAAATAAAAGAACATCTCCAGCGTAACGACCTGTTCTGGGCCGTGGGATTATAATCCAGCAGCAGATTACGGGCCGCCTCGGCTGCAGCTGGATGACTAAACTGACCTACGTCTAGCGGGGAAACGGGTCTGTGGATCCCGACCCAGAAAACATGCAGCGGCGGCCAAACACGTGCCGCCGCGCTCAGCTGGACGAATCCTCCCAGAGAGGAGTCGCTTTGAACAGAACCGGGTCCATCTGGGCCAGAACCCAGCCAGAGCGGTCCAAACACGGCTCTTAATCCAGACAAAATGTTCAAGATGGAGGAATTAACCACTAATCTGGATGAGAAACATGAAATCAGATGGGATCTGAAATATTTGGTTCTGACCAGAATAAACAACGATTTACCGTCCAGAACCAGAATTTCTTAAAGATCCAGTTTACAGTTAAAGGGCCGGCATCGTGTAAAATCAGTGTTTTTATCTTTCCATCATTTTAATGTTTTTCCCTAATCAGAAATCCTTTAATCTCCATGG
>NW_015114602.1:33183-41437 GCF_001443285.1 Poecilia latipinna
ACCACTGCTGGCCTCTGGTGGCGACTCAACATGCAGTTTATTAAATAAAGAGCAAGGTTATTCGACCTTTTTCCAAACTGGTTCAGTTTAAACTCAGTTAGCTAAAAGGCAGAAGCAGCATGTACTGATCTACTTCCTGATTCACACCTTTACTTCGGGGTCAAAGGTCGCCAGACACGACACAGGCCATAAATCTGTGCTTTAAAATATAAAGAAATGTCTGAACTCAGGGCATTTTCAGACATTAAGATTCATCTACACCTTAAAGATTGTTTGAAAACTATGGAGAGAAATTTGTTCCAATATTATTGAAAGCAAATAACACATCTAAAAAACGTAAAGAAAAAATGCATTTTAAAAATAAAACTTTGTAAATTATTCTCAAACGTATTTTCTGATTAAGTTGTTTTTTTTTTTCCTCCTGGGATTAAACACGGCCGCCCAGAGATTAGCCAATCTGCATCAGATTAAAACTGTTTGGCTCCTCAGATTTCTCTAAACAGAAACAGAAACTCTGTTTTCTCCAGAGCGGTGACTGAGGAAGAGGAGGAGGCGAAGGACGGAGCGCGTCCTGTTCATGTCGCATGGCGCCGCTGAAACAGCCGGCGGCCATCTTTATTCGCTGCTGAGCTACTCGTGCAGAAAGCGTCCACGCTCGTCTGCGTGAACACAACTGACAGGCAGAGCTAAAGGGACGATCCACACAATACTGCAGGCAACAATGGCTGCCGAGGAAGAGGAGGAGGAAGGGCGGGAAGGCTAGGGGTTAGACTGACATCACAAACAGTGAGAGGAAGAGGATGGCTGGCTCATGATGAAGATGAGAGGAATGAAACCAGACTGGGACAGACTGGGACAGATTGGGATAAACTGGGACAGACTGGGAAAAACTAAGAAAACATGAAACAATAACAATGAATCACCTCAGACAAACTTGGACAAAAAAGGACAATTTGGGGAAAAGTGGAACAAACTGGGAAATGCTTAAATCTATGAAAGTGACAGAGAAAAGGACGACGAGAAGACGATGAGACAGAGGACAGCAGTTGGATGATTGGATGTTGGTTGGATGTTTGGATGGTGGTTGTATGGTGGTTGAATGGATGATAGTTGGATGGTGGTTGAATGGATGATGGTTGGATGGTGGTTGGATGGTTGGATGGTGGTTGGATGGTTGGATGGTGGTTGGATGGTTGGATGGTGGTTGGATGGATGGTGGTTGGATGGATGATGGTTGGGTGGTTGGATGGAGGTTGGGCGGTGGTTGGATGGTTTGGTTGGATGCTGGTTGGGTGGTAGTTGGATGATGGTTGGGCGGTGGGGTGATGGTTGGGCGGTGGTTGGATGGTTTGGTTGGGTGGTGGTTGGATGGTTTGGTTGGGTGGTGGTTGGATGGTTTGGTTGGGTGGTAGTTGGGTAGTAGTTGGTTGGTGGGTGGATGGTGGTTGGGTGGTTGGATGGATGATGGTTGGATGGTGGTTGGGTGGTTGAATGGATGATAGTTGGATGATGGTTGGATGGTGGTTGGATGGTTGAATGGATGATAGTTGGATGATGGTTGGATGGTTGAATGGATGATAGTTGGATGATGGTTGGCCGGCCGGGTCCAGACCTGCGTGGAACACCACGGTGTTTTTCCTGCATCCTGGCAGAAGCTGAAGGTTTCGGAAAAGTCCTTTAGCCGTCAGCTTCACATGGAAGTTGGACAGCGAGAGTCTGGGAGACCAGAGCATCGTCTCGCCTCCGGGTGGTCTCCGGGTCGCCTCCGGGTCGTCTCCGGGTCGCCTCCGTACCAGGAGGATTCAGGTCCTCAGGATAAATCAGCACCAAGGTCGTTTCCTCCCTCAGATGAAGAAACGTTCAGCCAAGATAAACCCGGGTTCCGACCGACTGGGTCTTCGTCCGTGTTTCTGCTTTCACCACGTGGGTCCAACCGAAACCGAGTTTCTCAGATTCATGCAGGAATCAGAGTCCGTTAATCTTCCAGCTGCTCTTCGTCACATCGAAGCCACAGAAAAACACAAACGTACGACGAGGAGGAGGAGGAGGAGGAGGAGGAGGAGGAGGAGGAGCGTTTCTGTCGTACGACTCAGAGAGGAGGGAGAAAATGGCACCAAAAATAGTCGACTTCTTCTCCTCCGTCACTCAGGTGGAAAAACAAGAAGAAAAGAGGGAGAGAAACGGAGATGGAGGAAGAGGAAATCCTCTCTGTGTTCACTCAGAGTTTGTTTTTCGATTCACACAAAGACGAGCGCGTCCACCACCCCTCTGCTGCTGCAGCTCTGCTGGGCAAACACAGGGAGGAGGAGGAGCAGGAGGAGAGAGAGGATGGAATAATCTCCCTCCACTTTCCCTCCATTTAAAGAGCCATAGATAAATCAAACTGGTGATGAAAGGAGCTCAGAGAAGACTGAACACACACACACACACACACACACACACACACACACACACACACACACACACACGCACACACACACACGCGCACGCGCACGCACCTCTGCCAGCAGCAGGTTGAGTAGAAAAGACCCAAACCAGGCGACAGTTCAGTAAAACTCTGCAAGGGACAGAGTGGACATGAGGACAGAGTGGACATGAGGACAGAGTGGACATGAGGAGAGACGGACGTCCTCATTTATTACTTAGTAACTAGTAATCTAACATGACTATTCCTGCTCCAGTAATCAGATTACAGTCACCCATTCAAGTCACTCCTTACTGTTATTTTCCTCAGTAAACGGATCTGTTGTTGTTTTCGTCTCGGATGAAAAACCAGCAGACAAAAACGATGGAGGAAGCAGAGAGGGGAGCGTTGTCTACCAGAAAAACATTAAATATTTAGTTTATGTCATCGCTAACGACGACGACATCAAGGTCACAAAGTGCTGCTGTTACCGACTTAAAAATACTGGAGACAGAAAAACTAGATCAGTGTTTTTCAACCTTTTCTGAGCCCAGGTACATTGTTTTAATTGAAACAATCAGAGGAACACCACCAACCAAAAATGTAAACAAAGATACTCTGTAGCCGCCTATATATAGTCATTCTTATTAAAGTGTCTTGAATAGGAATCAAATAAACACCAAAATGTATTTTTATCATATTTTACATTTCTTATTTCAAATTGCACTTAACATGTCCACTTCAAAAATACACCTGAACAGCCACAACACTGTCATGTGTGGCACTTTGCAGATAATTAATTCGTTTTCAAAAAAATCTTTTAAGACCAATTACCGTATTTTCCGGACTATGAGCGCACCATGCTATAAACCGCACCTTCAATTTTTTTGAAACCCCACGGAAACTTACATACATCAGTCACACCGGCTACGGGCCGCTGGTCATAGACATCAACGTATATGATGTCTCTGCCGCTCTCAGTTTTCCATAAGGAACCAGCCTCTCATATAAGACATTTCTCCGTCGTGCCTGCTGCTAGCATGTGGTTGTTCTAAATGAAAATTAGCACTTTCTTCTTTGATTTCCAATTTTGACTTCCAATGATTCACTTCCTGCTAAAGAGCCCCCTGGTGGTTGAAGAAAAATCCACAGAAAAGTCGCATGTTCAAAGTGTAGGAAAGAAGTAGCAGCTTATAGTCCGGAAAATACGGGAGGTGAAATTGGATAATTTCCACGACACACCTGACGATCACTCACGGTACACTAGTGTGCTGCGGCACAGTGGTTGAAAAACACTGAACTAGAGCACGAAAAATCCCCCTAGTGTAAAATGGAGGATCTACTCGACAAAGTTTTATATTTTGTGATAATTTATACATTTAAACACCATTAATTGTACTTTATTGTAAAAAAGAGAAAGCAGAAATCCTGTCATGATAAGAAATTTATCAGGTAAATGATACGAGGAGCCACTACCAATAGATCCCAGAGCAGGCTTACTAGCCGATTACTGATCCATAGATCCCAGCCACTTCAATAAAATAACACTGAAACAGCATGCAAAAAAATTACTTTCAAAAAATGTCTTATTGTATTTACATTGTTTTTAATTTTAAAATTAATATTTAAAATGTAAATATTAAAATCTAACATGTTTATTGTAAACATTTTTTACAGAATGAAATCAGCTCATATCAGCTGCGTATCAGGAGCTGCTCAGCACCAGATGGACAAAAATAACCCATAAAACCAGACAGCTGCCAAAATACTGCATCGATATTTGAATAAAACTCTTGGAGTCGCGACTCGGCTCCGTCAACATGACAGAACAAGACCCACCAGGTGGTGGCAGCAGAGAGCTGCGACTAAAATTCCAGAGCTAGCCGTTAGCGAGACGCCGCGAACATATTGAACAAGATCTGATTACACACACCTTGTTGAAGCAGGAAAACTGGCTTCAACAAGCAGCCAGAGATATTATGGGATGGATTAGATCAGAGCAGATTCATGGGTTAGAATGGCCTAGTCAAAGTCCAGACCTGAATCCACCTGATGTTAACAGATATTCTCCATCCAACCTGACTCAGGAATCTGATCCAGCAGGTCCCAGCTTCAAACCAGCGCCCCCAGCTGGCAGAGGGCATAGCTTCACCTGCAAGGTTTATAAATTTTTAATTGCTGCATGTTTTTAGATTTTTTCACATTAAAGTTCAGTAGAAGAAAAAAACCTAATGAGACTTTAAACTGCAGACGGGTGGATGGTAAACGGAGCTGCATTCGCCTCAAAGAATCCATAAAGTTTGACTTCAATCCAGACAAAAACAGAAAACCACAGAGAGCCTTTGAAGTCCTCAGCCAATCAGAGCCAGGCACGCTGCTGCACGTTTAAGGCGTTAGCGAGGCGGCGGAGCTGCGACGACGCTGACGGCGAGTCCACAAGGAGGCCGGGGGGTCACTGCAGACGGACTGCAAACGGCCCAAAAATACACAATAAACACGTTTAAACGCCAATAACGTGCAGGAACAGAAACAACGGAACGTATTCAGATCAGAGTTTAAAACCAGCAGATTAAAGGAGGATTTCTCATATTCAGGATCGTCTGATATAAAAACTAAATGTTTATTAGTATTGCAGCTCCACTGTCAGCCCAGTTTAATTACAGCTTCCTGGTTCCGACCCGTTTCTGTGGTTCAGCTCAAATTCAAAGGAATTTGCTGCTCACAAATAATCACGGAGAAACATTCACAGTCATCATAATCCAGATTATTAAAACTGCCCTAATCTAGAGACTTTTAGAAATTATGACAATGTTTTTCATTTCCTCTCAGATAATAAACTTAAATATTAACTTTAGCTTTAATATAGTTACCTCCATACTAAGCACTTAATATTTAGCTCAAAGCTAAATTTTAAGCTTGCTAACTAGATATTTAGTTTGTTAGCTTAATGCTAAATATTTAGCTTGCCAACTAGATATTTAGTTTGTTAGCTTAATGCTAAATATTTAGCTTGCTAACTAGACATTTAATTTGAAGTTAATTTTTAGTTTGCCAACTTAATATTTAGCTCCAAACTAAATAGTTAGAAAGCTAAATATTAACAACCAGTCCAGATGAAGGTTCTCGTGTTGCTGCATTATTGCCGTTTCCATGACAACAACCCGTTTCTGGAAGCCCCTCCCCCTGCCTCTCAGGTGGCTTACCTGTGCTGTTCAGGCGACTGAGCCGGGTCGAGCCGTTCCTCTGCAGTGGGGGCTTTGCCGACCCGGAGGGCGCCGCCTTCGCCACCGGCTGGCTGCCAGGAGTTCTGATGGAGTTCTGGTTGGTGCCGGTCGGGCTCTTCAGACCTGCAGGTCCAACAGAGGAGACGTCAAACACCATCACCTCTGACTGGAGTCAGAACCGGGTCAGCCAGAACTCGTCTCTGCAGAATCAGCCAGTTCTGCTCCGACGGTCCCACCTGTTCCTGACCCAGACACAAACATCTGCCCGGCAACAGACCCAGCTGATAATCCCCCAAGGGTCAAAGGTCACATCTGGAAGGAGGATCATCACCGCTGCAGCCTTCGCCATGAAATCAGTCCTGATTTCAACTCTGAAACCAGAACCAGAACCAGAGCGATCCTGGTGCCATCGTTCTGCTGGTTTTACCGGACCTGGAGGTTCTGCCTTCCTGTCCCGGTTTAAAGCCTCCTCACCTGTCGTCGCCCTGGCCTGCAGAGACGGCGCTCTGCCCCTCATGGCGGCCGCTGGAGGCTTGGGGGCGGAGCAGGACGAGCCGTCACTGGGAGTACTGGTGCTGCTGCTGCCTCTGCTGGGCGGCTCATCGGGTTTCGACCCGGCAGGAGACAGAGCTGAAGGAGAGAAAACGCTTCAGGTTCAACCAGCATCACATTCCTCCATTTTCATTCAGGTCTCATTTAATTCTAAAAAACCTTCGCTGGTCTTAAAGGGCCAGTAGTCTCTGTTCTCCAGACACGTGGCGGCCATTTTATAGCATGATCAAGTAACTATGTTGCCTTCTCATAGTTGCATCAAATATGACCTAGGAGAAATTTAGGTCTTCCTGCCTTAACGCCTTGAAATTGGGCCTCTGTCTCTTTAAGAAACTCCTCTGTCTGAAGCTCCGCCTCCAGGAAGTCATCCAACATGGCTCCTCTATTAACCCTTTAACGTTTTTACCAGCGTTGCTCTGAGCAGCAGCTCCTATAATAGCTCAGCAGTTCCAGCTGTTTGCTAATTGCTGTTGGCTAGTCTGAAGGAGCTGAGAAGGGGAGGAGCTGCATCTCGGAGGCGGGGCTAGGCCCACCCAGCTCCATTAAAATGTTTGTTACAACAGAACCCGTCAGAATCAGAACCTTCAAACTGATTGGAAAACACAAAGCATCAAATTTAGAACCAGTTCAGAACCACAAGTCCTGCCTAAAACGGACCGAAGAGGAACTAGAGTTTAATTTTATCAACTTTTTATTTTATTAACAAAAGGCAGATATTATGGCTTTTCTTTAATAAAAACATTTGCTTATTTTTTTCCAATCTGTTGTCCAAATTTAAAATTGCAATTTATTTTTCTTTAATTGAATTTCTACATGAAGCGTCTTTTTTTGTTGTTTTTCTTCTTGACTCTCAACTTGGAAGAAGGTAGATGTTGCATCTCAGGTGAATGTTCCTGTTTTCAACCACAGAACCAGAACTCAAACCAGAACCAGAACCCGACAACACGGCCAGTCTGATCAGAGAGCATGAATCACGCCGATCCATCTGTGTGGAGGTGTTTCAACACCTCCACTGCTCTCAGGGCCAGCATCACCATGGTAACCAGCTGCTCTAACCCAGTCTGGTTTCCGTGACAACCCGATCACACCATCAGGAACTTGTCAGTGTGTGAAAAGAGAAAGTCAAAAATATGTTTACAAGATCAACTCCATTCCTGGAGGAGGAAAAGGCAAAATATACGAATAAAAACCTACACTGAAACTGACCTTTACCTGTCAGTAAAGGTCAGGTTACTGTCAGTAACCTTTACTGATATCCATATAAATGATGGATATCTAAATATCCATAATTTATATATTCTTGTTCAGTTCATGCTATGTACTAATATTTACTTTTGATTGATTTTGCTGTACAAACAGAACATAACGTATTAACCTGTCATTCATAGGTTGTCATTCACAATGACAGGGGTGTCAAACTCCAGTCCTCTGCTGTCCTGCAGTGTTTAGATGTGCCACAGGTAAAAAACAGTGGAATGAAATGGCTTGATTACCTCCTCCCTGTGTAGATCGGTTCTCCTGAGCCTTGCTAATGACCTAATTATTCTTTTCAGGTGTGGTGCAGCAGAGGCACATCTAAAAGTTGCAGGACAGAGGCCCTGGAGGACTGGAGTTTGACACCCCTGTCACGAGAGGACCCAAATTTGGGTCCTCTCGTGAATAACAGGTTAAAATAAGCCAGATGTTATCCAAATTAAAATAAAATGAGATAAACTAAACTGATTTTTTACTTAATATTAACAAGAATAGATCTATTTTCTTTCTATTGTAAATACAACAGAAGCAAAATAAGCTAAACTACAATAATATGAGTTTATCAGGATGGTAACAACATGAAGCTGTACAGTAAGATAAGGTCATTTAAAACAGCACAAATATAGATCAGGCAGGTTAAATTAATCTAATGTAAAGTAAATAAGGCATATTACGCCAATGTAAGATAAAGTAAAATAAGGTAAGATAACATGAACAAATATGAGCTAAGGGCAAGCTAAGGTAAAGTAAGAATGAGTTAAGAAATATTAGCTAAAGATACAGTAAGGCAGAGGTTCCCAAACTGTGGGGCGCGCCCCCT